>NC_084739.1:31124728-31347228 GCF_033978785.1 Entelurus aequoreus | reverse complement strand
CTATCACATGTTGATAAAAATAAAACATTTACGGTCGCGAAAACATTAGGAAAAAAAAAGTATCAATATGACATCAGTGACAACCCCACCCGGAGAATGACCAACAGATCTGCAAACAGGCATGCATTTTAACTCCTGAACACACCCACCCGCCTCTGCCTTGCTCTCTTCAGCTTCTTATCCATCTGCTCTCTACACCGCGGCCACACCCCGCGAGTGCGGCGGTGCGCTACACCCTCTCGTCTTGCAAACGCGCATTGCATGATGTGCTCATAAATCATCACGCTGCAACAATGATTGAATGTCTGACTGTTGTAACAAATCGGACAGTTTCTAACATCCAACATTGAACAAATCTTCCCAGAAGGCCCCTGTGCCGCACTTTGGGCACCCCTGCTGTAGAAGCTAACTGTTTATGGCAACTATAGGCTTAGTACCCTAGTATATTTGTTCTGGTCCCATATGGGACGCGAGTCACAAGGTTTTGACGTCAGCACCGGGATTAGTAAAATCAGCTGTTCAACTGGCCGTTTTTTTACTGTGTGATAAAAAAGGGGATACATGGGGAAGTTCTTCTTTAGCTGCCGCCTTGTTTTATCATATGTTACTCCCTTTTGCGTATGTCAATGTTTACTTTTGTATTCACAATAAATCAACACAAAATCTGTACTTGGGCGCAAGGTTCACGGAGTCTCGTATGCTTCCCGCCGCAGGTGAGCGATGATGGTCATGGACTCGTGGTTGAGGGAAAAGTTGTTTGATGTTGGATGCTAGAAAATGTCAGATTTGAATTGAATTAGGTTTGAAATTGAGAGGTAATAATGGACTCGAAATTAACAACCCATAATAAATCTAACATCAGCAGATTTTTACCACCTCAAAACATTGCCAAAATCAAAGAAATTGTGTCTAAACCAGACTGAAAGACTAATCCATGCCTTTGCTCCTGGGCTACCTAAATAAGCTGTAAAGCAGCTGCAATACATAGAAAATACTGCTGCTCGAGTCATGAATAGATTCAGGAAACACAACCCTATTATTCCACTGCTTGGGTCACTGCACTGGCTCTTCTAGTCGTCAGAGAATAGACATTGAAACAGCTCTGCTTGTGTACAAGTCTTTTTATGGTCTAGCGTCAAAGTAAATCTCTTAAATGTTCGAGGCAACTTGGGCTCTGAGAACCTTAAGAAGTGGTCTATTGCTAGTGCCCATAGTCATGACTAAGCATGGTGAAGCTATGTTTCAGTTTTATGCTGTTGAAATCCTCCAGAAGATGTAAGACAGTCCTCAACTTTTCACTTGTATTTCGCTGTGCATACGACAACAAATTTTTATTTTCAATTGATGGTTAATTCATGATTATTTTTATGATAATTGTGTTTGTTTTCTTGTAACTGTATACCTTTGTAGAGCAATTTAAATTGCCTTGTATACGAATTGTGCTGTATAAATAAACATGCCTTTCAAACAATATGATACAACATTATTATTAACTAATCCAAAAAATATGCCACTTCTTGAATGATTTAAAAAATGTCGAAATGTATGTTAACCATTTAAATACAATTTGTACTATAATTACCTTGCGATACAGATTACAAAGAAATAGATGCACATGGTTATGTGAAATCAGGTCTGATGGACACATAGGCATGTAGACATGGGGCTGAGAGAACTCTTATCCACAGTCTTCCGATCTTCCCTATCAGGTTTCCCAGTGGGGTTTCGGCTGATAACTCAGCCTTGTTGATAACAATAGCCCAGGTCCAGGCTATGCTGGGACATTTTAATGCCGTTAGCTACCTCATTACTCCACTGGCTACTGGTCTATCCCAAGCACAGTGGCACCTTAGCAGGTACCAGTTATCAGTACTGCCTTATGACCACCAATGAAATCATCAGACTACCCTCTACAGGAGCCAGACCACCAGTTTACGGGTGGGGAACAATGACCAGTTGCTACACCAGGGATATTCTGTAAAACAGATTTTTTGTTTTTCATGGTGAAGAACTTAGTGTTTTTGGGTGATTGGGTGACACTTATTTGGAATATCCCACAGGTGAACAGGCAAATTGGGAACAGGTGGGTGCCATGATTGGGTATAAAAGTAGATTCCATGAAATGCTCAGTCATTCACAAACAAGGATGGGGCGAGGGTCACCACTTTGTCAACAAATGCGTTTGCAAAAACCTTTCTCAACCAACTATTGCAAGGGATTTAGGGATTTCCCCATCTACGGTCCGTAATATCATCAAAGGGTTCGGAGAATCTGGAAAAATCACTGCACGTAAGCAGCTATGCCCGTGACCTTCGATCCCTCAGGCTGTACTGCATCAACAAGCGACATCAGTGTGTAAAGGATATCACCACATGGGCTCAGGAACACTTCAGAAACCCACTGTCAGTAACTACAGTTGGTCGCTACATCTGTAAGTGCAAGTTAAAACATTATGTTTAGGGCATCCCAAAACTCTCTACCATCCAATATACAGAACCTATTCCAGGATAGAGATGCTCACCATAGTTACAGTCTAAGAGGAAACAACAAATTATATTTGCCTAAATTTAGAACAACTTTAAAATCAATGTGCATGTCAGTGCGTGGAGTCGGTCTGTGGAACAGCTTAGAGGACGAGTTAAAAACGTGTTCCAACATGATTCAATTCAAAACACAGTTTAAAAAAGAAGTACTGAAGAAGTACGAGGAGGAAAGAGAATGATGCCCTCAGCACAGAGCGATGGGAGAGAGGTGTATGGTCAGAGAGTGTTTGGGCCTGTGTGTGTGTGAGTGTGTCTGTGTGTGTGTAAGTGTGTTTTGTCTCGTCTTGTCTTATACTAACAGTGGTACTACAAACCCTGTTTCCATATGAGTTGGGAAATTGTGTTAGATGTAAATATAAACGGAATACAATGATTTGCAAATCATTTTCAACCCATATTCACTTGAATATGCTACAAAGACAACATATTTGATGTTCAAACTGATAAACATTTTTTTTTTGCAAATAATCATTAACTTTAGAATTTAACATTTTGATACAGAGAAATATTTTACATAGAATTTAACATTTTGATACAGAGAAATATTTTTTTAACTTATGTAAATGTACATGAACTAATGTATGTACCGTAATTTCCGGACTATAAGCCGCTACTTTTTCCCCTCGTTCTGGTCCCTGCGGCTTATACAAGGGTGTGGCTTATTTACAGCCTGTTCTTCTCCGACACCGACGAAGAGGATTTCGGTGGTTTTAGTACGCAGGAGGAAGACGATGACACAATGATTAAAGACTGACTTTTCATATACCGGTAGGCAGGTTATTTTGATAACGTACAGGCGAGCACTTTGTATTGCTTTGCACCGTTGTATTATTTGTACTGTTCGCCATGTCAAAGATGTGAAAGTTTGATTGAATGATTGAAAGATTTATTGTTAATAAATGGGACGCTTTGCGTTCCCAAACAGTCATCTCTGTCCCGACAATCCCCTCCGTGGTAGCAGGAACCCCTATATACTACGGTAATTACACATCAAAACCCTGCGGCTTATAGTCGGGTGCGGCTTATATATGGAGCAATCTGTATTTTCCCCTAGATTTAGCTGGTGCGGCTTATAGTCAGGTGCGGCTTATAGTCCGGAAATTACGGTACATGCTGTATCATGACATATCCATTAGTTTGACAAATGTATGTCATACAAACCCCGTTTCCATATGAGTTGGGAAATTGTGTTATATGTAAATATAAACGGAATACAATGATTTGCAAATCATTTTTAACCCATATTCAGTTGAATATGCTACAAAGACAACATATTTGATGTTCAAACTGATACATTTTTTTTTTGCAAATAATCATTAACTTTAGAATTTGATGCCAGCAACACGTGACAAAGTAGTTGGGAAAGGTGACAATAAATACTGATAAAGTTGAGGAAAGCTCATCAAACACTTATTTGGAACATCCCACAGGTGAACAGGCAAATTGGGAACAGGTGGGTGCCATGATTGGGTATAAAAGTACATTCCATGAAATGCTCAGTCATTCACAAACAAGGATGGGGCGAGGGTCACCACTTTGTCAACAAATGCGTGAGCAAATTGTTGAACAGTTTAAGAAAAACCTTTCTCACCCAACTATTGCAAGTAATTTAGAGATTTCACCATCTACGGTCCGTAATATCATCAAAGGGTTCAGAGAATCTGGAGAAATCACTGCACACAAGCAGCTAAGCCCGTGACCCTCGATCCCTCAGGCTGTACTGCATCAACAAGCGACATCAGTGTGTAAAGGATATCACCACATGGGCTCAGGAACACTTCAGAAAACCACTGCCAGTAACTACAGTTGGTCGCTACATCTGTAAGTGCAAGTTAAAACTCACCTATGCAAGGCGATAACCGTTTATCAACATCACCCAGAAACGTCGTCGGCTTCGCTGGGCCTGAGCTCATCTAAGATGGACTGATACAAAGTGGAAAAGTGTTCTGTGGTCTGACGAGTCCACATTTCAAATTGTTTTTGGAAACTGTGGACGTTGTGTCCTCCGGACCAAAGAGAAAAAGAACCATCCGGATTGTTATAGGCGCAAAGTTGAAAAGCCAGCATCTGTGATGGTATGGGGGTGTATTAGTGCCCAAGACATGGGTAACTTACACATCTGTGAAGGCGCCATTAATGCTGAAAGGTACATACAAGTTTTGGAGCAACATATGTTGCCTTGCAAGCAACGTTAGCATGGACGCACGCCCCTGCTTATTTCAGCAAGACAATGCCAAGCCACGTGTTACATCAACGTGGCTTCATAGTAAAAGAGTGCGGGTACTAGACTGGCCTGCCCGTAGTCCAGACCTGTCTCCCATTGAAAATGTGTGGCGCATTATGAAGCCTAAAATACCACAACGTAGACCCCCGGACTGTTGAACAACTTAAAGGCCTACTGAAACCCACTACTACCGACCACGCAGTCTGATAGTTTATATATCAATGATGAAATCTTAACATTGCAACACATGCCAATACGGCCGGGTTAACTTATAAAGTGCAATCTTAAATTTCCCGCTAAACTTCCGGTTGAAAACGTCTATGTATGATGACATATGCGCGTGACGTCAATCGTTGTAATGGAAGTATTCGGACACCATTGAATCCAATACAAAAAGCTCTGTTTTCATCTCAAAATTCCACAGTATTCTGGACATCTGTGTTGGTGAATCTTTTGCAATTTGTTTAATGAACAATGAAGACTGCAAAGAAGAAAGTTGTAGGTGGGATCGGTGTATTAGCGGCTGTCTGTAGCAACACAACCAGGAGGACTTTGACTTGGATAGCAGACGTGCTATCCGACGCTAGCCGCTGACCGCACGGATGATCGGGTGAAGTCCTTCGTCGCTCCGTTGATCGCTGGAACGCAGGTGAGCACGGGTGTTGATGAGCAGATGAGGGCTGGCTGTCGTAGGTGGATAGCTAATGTTTTTAACATAGCTCTGTGAGGTCCCGTTTCTAGGTTAGCTTCAATGGCGTCATTAGCAACAGCATTGTTAAGCTTCGCCAGGCTGGAAAGCGTTAACCGTGTATTTACAGGTCCATGGTTTAATAGTATTGTTGATTTTCTGTCTATCCTTCCAGTCAGGGGTTTATTTCTTTTGTTTCTGTCTGCAGTTAAGCCCGATGCTATCACGTTAGCTCCGTAGCTAAAGTGCTTTGTCGATGTATTGTCGTGGAGATAAAAGTCAATGTGAATGTCCATTTCGCGTTCTCGACTCTCATTTTCAAGAGGATATAGTATCCGAGGTGGTTTAAAATACAAATCTGTGATCCATAATAAAAAAAGGAGAGAGTGTGGAATCCAATGAGCCAGCTTGTACCAAAGTTACGGTCAGAGCGAAAAAAGATGCGTCCTGCACTGCACTCTAGTCCTTCACTCTCACAATTCTCATCCACGAATCTTTCATCCAGGCTCAAATTAATGGGGTAATCGTCGCATTCTCGGTCCGAATCGCTCTCGCTGCTGGTGTAAACAATGGGGAAATGTGAGGAGCCTTTCAACCTGTGACGTCACGCTACTTCCGGTACAGGCAAGGCTTTTTTTATCAGCAACCAAAAGTTGCGAACTTTATCGTCGATGTTCTCTACTAAATTCTTTCAGCAAAAATATGGCAATATCGCGAAATGATCAAGTATGACACATAGAATGGATCTGCTATCCCCGTTTAAATTTAAAAAAATTCATTTCAGTAGGCCTTTAAGCTGTACATCAAGCAAGAATGGGAAAGAATTCCACCTGAGAAACTTAAAAAAGGTGTCTCCTCAGTTCCCAAATGTTTACTGAGTGTTGTTAAAAGGAAAGGCCATATAACACAGTGGTGAACATGCCCTTTCCCAACTACTTTGGCACGCATTGCAGCCAAGAAATTCTAAGTTAATTATTATTTGCAAAAAAAAAAAAAAGTTTATGAGTTTGAATATCAAATATCTTGTCTTTGTAGTGCATTCAATTGAATATGGGTTGAAAAAGATTTGCAAATCATTGTATTCCGTTTATATTTACATCTAACACAATTTCCCAACTCATATGGAAACGGGGGTTTTACATGGCAGAAGTGTCGCAAAAGTCACGTGTATGTAAACAGCTTATCGAGGGTTATTTCTGATTAGGGACAGACATATAACTTAAAACACACTTGCGCGGATCTAAAACACACATACACAGATCTGAATACACACACTCGGATTTATATACAGACACACAAATTAGCACACATGCATGCAAATTGGATTGAGATACAGGTTTGCAAATAATTTTGCTACAATATTACTTCCATATATAAGCAGCCAGCTAACCACGGTGCACCGGAGAGCGGCCAAGTTAGGCGTTCAATTATTTTTTTTAAAATACCACTTTGGCAAAAAGAATAGCGGAGTTTCGCTAAATAAAGGATGTCTGGGATCCCTGTTATATAACGTAGTTTAAAAAACTGTTCAAACTCAAAGTGTTCATAAAGTACAAGGAAGAAGAACCCTGATGGACATCTAGAACCTTATTTAACAATGAGATAATCTTATCTCATTAAGTTAAAGTTAAGTTAAGTTAAAGTACCAATGATTGTCACTCACACACTAGGTGTGGTGAAATTTGTCCTCTGCATTTAAACCAATCCCCTTGGTCACCCCCTGGGAGGTGAGGGGAGCAGTGGGCAGCAGTGAATCACAACTTAACTATTCATTTATGATTATCTTTTTCTTTAAACTTATTTACTCATTTATTTATTCACGGTTTGTGTTGCAGATTGAGTACAAAAAAACGTCCTAGAAATTGCTTTGAAACGAAAAGGGGTAGGATTTAAATAAGATCTGCTTCTTTCTACTTATTTTCAGACAAGCGGTAATGAGAAACTGAAAATGGGATCTACTACATTGTAACTGCATGTGTGTTCGAAATAAATGAATACCATAACTTTGTCATTATCCAAATAATTAACTATTGAGATTAGGTACTTTGCGTCACCTGGTTCCTCCAAAGAGGATGATTCGATCTCCAACCATGCAGCAGCATTGTCTTCTTCGAGGACATGGGCCTTTCCCGTTGGGTTCCACTTTCTTCCAAGAAAAGGCTTCTGTACAGTATGAATACATGACAAATGTTATTACTACCTGAAATAATTTTGGAAGGTAAAATATCCATATATACATACATACATACTGTACATACATATATATATTTATTAATACATACACACACACACATATATATATGTATATATATATATATATATATATATATATACATATATATATATATATATACACTACCGTTCAAAAGTTTGGGGTCACATTGAAATGTCCTTATTTTTGAAGGAAAAGCACTGTACTTTTCAATGAAGATAACTTTAAACTAGTCTTAACTTTAAAGAAATACACTCTATACATTGTTAATGTGGTAAATGACTATTCTAGCTGCAAATGTCTGGTTTTTGGTGCAATATCTACATAGGTGTATAGAGTCCTTTTTCCAGCAACTATCACTCCAGTGTTCTAATGGTACAATGTGTTTGCTCATTGGCTCAGAAGGCTAATTGATGATTAGAAAACCCTTGTGCAATCATGTTCACACATCTGAAAACAGTTTAGCTCGTTACAGAAGCTACAAAACTGACTTTCCTTTGAGCAGATTGAGTTTCTGGAGCATCACATTTGTGGGGTCAATTAAACGCTCAAAATGGCCAGAAAAAGAGAACTTTCATCTGAAACTCGACAGTCTATTCTTGTTCTTAGAAATGAAGGCTATTCCACAAAATTGTTTGGGTGACCCCAAACTTTTGAACGGCAGTGTACATACAGTATATATGCATATATATATTTATATGCATATATATATATATATATATATATATATATATATATATATATATATATATATATATATATATATATATATATACACACACACACACACATACATATATACATATATATATATATGTATATATATATACACACACATATATATGCATATATATATACACACATATATATATAAATGCATATATATGTATATGCATATATCGATATATCGGTTTTCTGAAGTGTTCCTGAGCCCATGTGGTAATATCCTTTACACACTGATGTCGCTTTTTGATGCAGTACCACCTGAGGGATCGAAGGTCCGTAATAGCATCGCTTACGTGCAGTGATTTCTCCAGATTCTCTGAACCTTTTGATGGTATTACAGACCGTAGATGGTGAAATCCCTAAATTCCTTGCAACAGCTCGTTGAGAAATGTTGTTCTTAAACTGTTCAACAATTTCAATTGTTCAACACACATCTATATGCATATATATACACACATCTATATCTGCATATATAAACACACATATATATATATATCCAAAACCAGTGAAGTTGGCACATTGTGTAATTCGTAAATCAAAACACAATACAATGATTTGCAAATCATTTTCAACTTATATTCAATTGAATTGACTGTAAAAACAAGATATTTAATGTTTGAACTGAGAAACTTAAATTGCAAATAATCATTAACTTACAATTTAATGGCAGCAACACATTTCAAAAAAGTTGGCACAGGGGCATTTTTACCACTGTGTTACATTGCCTTACCTTTTAATGACACTCAGTAAACGTATGGGAACTAAGGAAACCAATTTGTTCACCTGTGGGATGTTCCAAATAAGTGTTTACATCCCTCAACTTTCTCAGTCTTTTTTGCCACTTGTGCCAGCTTTTTTGAAACATGTTGCAGGCAACAAATTCCAAATGAGCTAATATTTGCAAAAAATAAAGTTTTCCAGTTTGAACGTTAAGTATTTTATCTTAGCAGTCTATTCAATTGAATATAGGTTGAAAAGGATTTGCAAATCATTGTATTCTGTTTTTATATACGATTCACACAAAGTGCCAACTTCACAGGTATATATATATATTTCACAATCTACTCCAGCTGCTTTAGAATGCTGATGAATTATGTCACTATATATTATTAGGACGCAATTTTCTGAATGTGTCTAGTTGTCCACAGATAACTAGTTGTGAACTGGCGTAGCAAGAGTCAGCTCCTTGAATTTGCAGACTGAGTCCCTACAAAATTGGGTGAGCACACACAGAGACTCAGGAAGGTTTACGCCTTATCACAGCATCAAATGGCAGTAAGATATAAAATGGGCTTCAGGCCTGTCCTTTTTTTGCTACAGAAACATTTAAAGAAACGGTCAAGTTTCCTTGGGTTAAAAGTGACACTCTATCCATCTGTAGATGCAGATAGCAATACATCAATGACACATGATATCTCCCAACAGACTTGCAGGCATATTGTACTCCACGCAGACTTACTCAATTAAACAGATATGCCTGTAAACCTGGAAAAATAATAGACTGGGTATTAAGATTGTCAAGACCTTGTTAGTTTTTTTGTTGAACATCTTTAAATGTACAATTAGACAACACAGAATCATTTCCCCCCAAATTTCAGTGCCTAGATGCAGACAGTACTTTTATAACAATAAATACTGTTTTCTTCTGAGTTAATAATTTCTTAAAAACTTGAATGACATTTTTTTTAAATAGAATTGTTCATATGGAGAATGAAAACAATTGTGGAGGCAATATGTGTCAATTCAAATGTGTCCATAAATATATATAACTGTGTTGAAGGTAAGTTTTAGAACTACCTTTTATTCAATGTGTAAAGTTAGCATTAACCTAAACTAATTTACCATAAATCATCTCACTACCAGTTTACACAAAGACTGTCTGTGCGGCAGAGAGAAATCCTGCAGGAGACTCTGCATTGAGTGATACAACTCAGGAAAAAGACTGAATAAGTCTACTGCATTAAATAGCTTAACATAAAGACAGTGGCTTTATCACAGTTAGAGATGTCTGGAATAACTCAGTTTCATTCCACAATTATTTTAGTTTCCTGCTAACACACAGAATGTCAATCATATAACCTTCATCCAATACAAACATTAATATTTCATGAATGTAAAATGCTCTGGGGCCGTGTCACCATGTTGGTGCTCTCCATTTATATCATTTTGTACAGTGTCTTCGAACGCAACACTGCTAACAGCATCATTGCATTTCTATGGCGACAGGCAATTCAATTGGGATTGGAACTAAATACTAAAAAAAATTCTGGAAATCCCACGGGTCAAGGGAATCCCGAGGGAATCCTGCAAAAAAGGAGTCAACTTTACTATTTATTACGTGATCGGGACAGAACAAGAGAATACATTTAATGGAAGCAGAAGGGAGTAGGAAGCAACCAATAGGAAATAGAAGCTAGGACAGGCGCTCCCATTTTGTAATTTTCTTTCAGTAAGCCCACACTGTAATGTAAGCCAAAACAAGTACAATTCTCAGAGGCCTAAATACTTTCCGCCAGAATAATTTGAAGAGCAGCAATGGAGCAAGCATATGACAATAGAGAAACTCCATCCATTTTCTACCGCTTATTCCCTTTTGGGGTCGCTGGAGCCTATCTCAGCTACAATCGTGCGGAAGGCGGGGTACACCCTGGACAAGTCGCCACCTCATCACAGGGCCAACACAGATAGACAGACAACATTCACACACTAGGGCCAATTTAGCGTTGCCAATCAACCTATCCCCAGGTGCATGTCTTTGGAGGTGGGAGGAAGCCGGAGTACCCGGAGGGAACCCACGCAGTCACGGGGAGAACATGCAAACTCAACTGATGTGGTAAAATGAATTACAAAGCAAAGTAAAAACTTACAACATACACATCAAACTCACTAAACTGTCAGGGAAGTCTCTAATATTCTTAAAGTTCATGAGTTGATTGTGACAGAGTAAACACGTAGTATGCAAAACATGCTTTAAATTAATCAAGCACACCAGTGGTGTACACTTGCAATGCAAATTCCTGAAAAATATCAACTAAGCATATCTTTATTCGGCAAACGAAAATAAATACTGGATGTATATATTATATATATTATATTATAGATATTGGATGTTGTGGATCGGTGGAAGGAATACTTTGAAGACCTCCTCAATCCCACCAACACGTCTTTCTATGAGGAAGCAGTGCCTGGGGAATCTGTGGTGGGCTCTCCTATTTCTGGGGCTGAGGTTGCTAAGGTAGTTAAAAAGCTCCTCGGTGGCAAGGCCCCGGGGGTAGATGAGATCCGCCCGGAGTTCCTTAAGGCTCTGGATGCTGTGGGGCTGTCTTGGTTGACAAGACTCTGCAGCATCGCGTGGACATCGGGGGCGGTACCTCTGGATTGGCAGACTGGGGTGGTGGTTCCTCTCTTTAAAAAGGGGAACCAGAGGGTGTGTTCTAACTATCGTGGGATCACACTCCTCAGCCTTCCCGGTAAGGTCTATTCAGGTGTACTGAAGAGGAGGCTACGCCGGATAGTCGAACCTCGGATTCAGGAGGAACAGTGTGGTTTTCGTTCCTGGTCGTGGAACTGTGGACCAGCTCTATACTCTCGGCAGGGTCCTTGAGGGTGCATGGGAGTTTGCGCAACCAGTCTACATGTGCTTTGTGGACTTGGAGAAGGCATTCGATCGTGTTCCTCGGGAAGTCCTGTGGGGAGTGCTCAGAGAGTATGGGGTATCGGACTGTCTGATTGTGGCGGTCTGCTCCCTGTACGATCAGTGTCAGAGCTTGGTCCGCATTGTCGGCAGTAAGTCGGACACGTTTCCAGTCAGGGCTGCCCTTTGTCACCGATTCTGTTCATAACTTTTATGGACAGAATTTCTAGGCGCAGTCAAGGCGTTGAGGGGATCTGGTTTGGTGGCTGCAGGATTAGGTCTCTGCTTTTTGCAGATGATGTGGTCCAGATGGCTTCATCTGGCCAGGATCTTCAGCTCTCACCCAGTTCGCAGCTGAGTGTGAAGCGACTGGGATGAGAATCAGCACCTCCAAGTCCGAGTCCATGGTTCTCGCCCGGAAAAGAGTGGAGTGCCATCTCCGGGTTGGGGAGGAGATCTTGCCCCAAGTGGAGGAGTTCAAGTACCTCGGAGTCTTGTTCACGAGTGAGGGAAGAGTGGATCGTGAGATCGACAGGCGGATCGGTGCGGCGTCTTCAGTAATGCGGACGCTGTATCGATCCGTTGTGGTGAAGAAGGAGCTGAGCCGGAAGGCAAAGCTCTCAATTTACCGGTCGATCTACGTTTCCATCCTCACCTATTGTCATGAGCTTTGGGTTATGACCGAAAGGACAAAATCACGGGTGGCGGGGCTCTCCCTTAGAGATAGGGTTAGAAGCTCTGCCATCTGGGGGGAGCTCAAAGTAAAGCCGCTGCTCTTCCACATCGAGAGGAGCCAGATGAGGTGGTTCGGGCATCTGGTCAGGATGCCACCCGAACGCCTCCCTAGGGAGGTGTTTAGGGCACGTCCGACCGGTAGGAGGCCACGGGGAAGACCCAGGACACGTTGGGAAGACTTTCTCTCCCGGCTGGCCTGGGAACGCCTCGGGATCCCCCGGGAAGAGCTGGACGAAGTGGCAGGGGAGAGGGAAGTCTGGGCTTCCCTGCTTAGGCTGCTGCCCCCGCGACCCGACCTCGGATAAGCGGAAGAAGATGGATGGATGGATGGATATTATAGACATTGTATTACCGCAGAGTAACTGTTTTTGTTGCCATATATATAAAAATCTGCAAAACACAAAGTAATTTAAAAAACAATAAGAAAAAGATCAAACCAAATTCAATGTATGAGCCAAAGACTAAGACGAAGTAAAAAAAAGGATTGGTACTGGAGCGAGAGTCATTCCAAATGGGAGCGGGATTCATTTTACCAGAAGGATGGGACACAATTTTTTTGTTAGGGAAGAACAGGACAGGAGAGAAAATCTACTCCAGTTACAGCTTCAATTGGAACTGAAGTGCTGCTATCTAGTGGACAAAAGGTAGAATGCAGTAACAGAGTACAAATACAGTCTGCTAAAGCTGTTGCTTGCACTAAAAGTCTTATAAAAGTCTTATAAGATTTTGCAATCCCCCAAAATTCCACAAATCTAAGCAAAACCTCTCAACATTGTACAGACCCAACAATTTACCTGCATATCCTGGCCAATCAAGAATCATTTTTGCCACTAACATTTGTCACTGAGTAGTAGGGCTAAATACTTATTCGACATTGAATCAGCATCCATCCATCCATAATCTATCGCTTGTCCCTTTCGGGAAGTTTTAATTAGTGCGGTTAAGTAACTGCAAGAAACTGAGGTTTTTTTTGTTTTGTTTTTTCTCCGCCGTCACTGGCATTTGAGTGACAGACATCTTCGCCAATCAGAATTGTTGAGCATCGCGTTTGTTCGTCTCTCGCTTCAAATTGGGAGAAAGACGTCTCACTCTGTGCATCATTCTCAGAACCTGAATGTGTTTATTTAACAGTATGATAACTGAATGCAGTAAGCTTTCTTTTCAGTGATTCACAATCTTTGTCTCATTGGTGGGCGAAAAGCAGGGTGCCAGCTTTGTACACACACTCAGGAAGCACGTACAGACAGACTACATATTCGTGACTTGCCGCAAAGTAACAAAAACCAGGAGGAAAAACATAAGATTACAAAGACAAATGTCCCGTTGTGGGATTATTTCAGTTTCCAATCGGATGAGCATTATTAGTAACCTGACTCTAGCCAGATCCTTGTAGTTCGCTGAGCTCCACACAAGGATCTGGGACTTCTCAATAGGAGATGTATTTCTGAAGGTGGGGCCATGTAAAAAAAATCATTGTATGTGATTGGATAAACCACTTGTCGTTATCTTCAATGACATGCTACTTCAACCACTCACATGGAAATCAACCTGTGACGCTGGCAAATCCAAAACAGAACAGCCGACATATTGGATAACGACGGAACGAAAAGTTAGAGAACTTTTACTGAAACAACACAGCAATGTCAGAAGACGATCGATGTCGCAAAACAGTTGCAATAGCAGAATCAATGTCAGCACACGACTCCTGGCTGCGTGCCGCCATTGTTGTTTGAATCAAACAGTCGCTTCGGCACTACGTCACATCTATGAAATCCCACCGACGATCCTGATTGGTTCATTATGTTTTGCTGTCTTGAAGGAGTTTGCAATGCCCTCGAGCCCAGATCCTTGTGTGAAGCTCAGCGAACTACAAGGATCTGGCTAGAGTCAGGTTACATTATTAGCCCATCAACACAAACCAACTAGCGAGAATTCAGTGAACACATGATGGCAATTAACAAAAAAAAAAAAAAAAAAAATGAACATCCGACCTCGTTTTTCCGACAGGGAATACATTTCCCTTTAAGATGTTCAAAATATATTTAAGTTTAATATTTGCTTAGAGAAATAAGTAATTTTTTGTTTTTGTTTATTTACAAGAGTTATGTACAAATTTATTTACCTTCCAATTACAGTACAATGGTAAAAAAATTATCCAGTAATGAGAAATAAAAGTTAATATGCTTTTAAATGATTACTTGCATTATTATTATTATTATTACTATAATAGATAATAATAATGCAAGTAACCATCCATCCATCCATTTTCTACCGCTTGTCCCTTTTTTGGGGTGGCGGGAGTGCTGCAGCCTATCTCAGCAAGTAACCATTTAAAGTATATTATGGTTGCACTAAGTACATTTTCAACCTTCATAAATTATTTTTGTAACTTTTGGGACGATAAATGACACCTCTGTCATGGCGTGAGGGGGTCTGTATCACTTTCAAGTCTGCAGTGAGCAGAAATCAGTGATGAAGAAAAAAACCGTTGTGATGCATTTTTTAAATGAATGCGCCGCGTATGCTTAAAATGATCTTAACACCTAAATATTAAGTTTTTATAAATGTGCCTGTTACAATAAACACCTAAAATCACTCAAGGTCGTATTCATCTCAAAAAAGCCTGTGAAATCCTGGGGGACTGTGTTGGTTGTCCTATTCATATCACACGCCCACCATCCGTTTATGCAGCACAATGTAATAAAATACCCACATTGTCTAGTTTACAACAACCGAAATAAAAAGTACCGGTAGGTCAATAAATGCCAGTATCGACACCATTTGTAATTATCCTTGCAGATGAGCCACTACTATAAATTTCGTAATTTAAAAAAAAAGCATGCAGCACCAAATGAGTAACACTATATGAAAAATACAAACCTGGATTGAATTTCCAGAGATCGTTGAAGTGCTGGTCCAAATGAGCATTGTATCCTCCAAATATGTACAGCTCTCCCTTGTAGGAAACTAAACATACAATACGACAGAGGAAAGTAGGTCGCTGTTTGAACATGATGATGATGATGATGACATTTTGCAGCATTGCGTCTTAAAATATGAAAGTAATTTAAAATTTTCTGGGCTTTATGTCCTTACAGGCTGAATGACTCCTCCGTCCCTCAGGCAATGGTTGTGTTGAGGGAGTGCTCAGCCAGCAGTTGGTCTGTGTGTCAAACACTTCTATCATATTGCAGTAGATTTCATTATTGGAGTGGAACGGACCAAAACGGTCTCCTCGCCCTCCAAATACGAACATCTTTGTGCCTATAATGGTTGCTGAGTGGAAGTCACGCCAGCTTGCTGGAATACCCTGGAAGGGCAAAACACAAAACACAAAAACGATTATACAAAATCCATCCATTCTCTACCGCTTGTCCCGTTCGGGGTCGCGGGGGGTGCTGGAGCCTATCCCAGCTGCTCCAGGCGGAAGGCGGGGTACACCCTGGACAAGTTGCCACCTCATCACAGGGCCAACACAGATAGACAACATTCACACACTAGGGCCAATTTTAGTGTTGCCAATCAACCTATCCCCAGGTGCATGTTGAATTTCAAAATATTTATTAGTTTTATTTCATAACCTTTAACACACATTAGTAGTGGTATTTGAACACCTTCCTCCACCATTGACCCCAGGAAAAATGCTGCTATCTGGTGGATTTAGTTAATAACACACACACGGAAAAATGCTGCCATCTAGTGGATTCAGTTAATAACACGCCAAAGCTATACTGTACAATGCCAAATATTTGTAGCAGTTTGCATATTGAAAATAATACTCACTCAAAGCTTGGTGAAATTTGAAATGAAATCCACAAAAAAATTTGAATCTAAACTAATACATTTCAAAGTAAGACATAATATCAGTAATTGTGTGAATGCCACTTACTTATGTTTTTTGTGCTAAAATGTGCTTCCATTAAAAAAATTTATCATTTCTACCACATTTAAAATCTTGATAAATGAGTACCACTCCTTTTACTACAAAATGAAATAAAAAATCCACCCACGCAGTAAGTGAGACTTATCAAAATGCAGATTAATGAGCAAAAAAAGATAATTCTAAACACATTAGTTTATCCTTTTCAACATCTTCAATAGGAAGATGTCTGGGAGAAAGTCTAGTAGTTGGCAGACTAAAAGCCTGCTCACTCAAAACCTGTGACACTGTAATACTGCAGGTGTAGGAAATGCACATTTCTTTACAGAGTAATCTTCTATTATGAGGTGTGCCGGCGTGGCTTGGTTAGTAGACCGGCTGTGCCAGCAACTTGAGGGTTCCAGGTTCGATCGCCGCTTCCACCATCCTAGTCACTGACGTTGTGTCCTTATACAAGATACTTTACCTACCTGCTCCCAGTGCAACCCACACTGGTTTAAATGTAACTTAGATCAGTGTTTTTCAACCACTGTGCCGTGAGATACAGTCTGCTGTGCCGTGGGAGATTATCTAATTTCACCTATTTGGGTTAAAAATATTTTTTGCAAACCAGTAATTATAGTCTGCAAATGATGTGTTGTTGTTGAGCGTCGGTGCTGTCTAGAGCTCGGCAGAGTAACCGTGTAATACTCTTCCATATCAGTAGGTGGCGGCAGTAGCTAATTGCTTTGTAGATGTCGGAAACAGTGGGAGGCAGCGTGCAGGTAAAAAGGTGTCAAATGCTTAAACCAAAAATAAACAAAAGGTGAGTGCCCTTAAGAAAAGGCATTGAAGCTTAGGGAAGGCTATGCAGAACCAAACTAAAACTGAACTGTCTACAAAGTAAACAAAAACAGAATGCTGGACGACAGCAAAGACTTACTGTGGAGCAAAGGCAATGTACATCCGAACATGACATGACAATATTCTTGATTGCTAAAACAAAGTAGATGTGGGAAATATCGCTTTAAGGAAGACATGAAACTGCTACAGGAAAATACCCCCCAAAAAAGAGAAAAATCCACCAAAATAGGAGCGCAAGACAAGAACTAAAACACTACACACAGGAAAAAAGTAAAAAACTCTAAATAAGTCATGGCGTGATGTGACAGGTCGTTACAGTACACCTACTTTGAGACTAGAGCTATATTGATGCACGGTTGGTTATGCTTTAAATTCATATCCAACAATTGCAACAACGACTTTTTACTGTCAACCGAGTTTTGTTTTTTAATGATTTCTGCTGGTCGTGTGCCTCCGGATTTTTTCAACGCTAAAAATGTGCCTTGGCTCAAAAAAGGTTAAAAAACACTGACTTAGATAATGGGTTTCGCTATGTAAAGCGCTTTGAGTCACTAGAGAAAAGCGCTAGATAAATATAATTCACTTCACTATGATTAAGGAGTACTTGTGCAATACCTGTGCTTTTTACATTTTTATCGTTTGACTTGGCATGTGGACAGATTATTTAGCAAAAAGTGAAATGCTTACCGGTACTTATAAAGACAACTTCATAAAAAGAATGAATGATGTAAACAATTTTTTCAATGTCAAATGTAAAATAATAATAATAATAATATTTTGTTTATAAACAACTCACTCTGGCATTAATAAAAGACCATATCATGGTGGTGGTGTCCAGTTTGTGGATGTCATTGGAGAAGCAGTCAGCCTAGAGAGCGGCAAAGGAAATACATTAAATTCCTTATTACCGTTTCCCTGTGTTCATATTTAAAGGGAAATGAGGGGCAAAGACTTACCAGCTGCTCATATCCTCCAAATATATACATCGCTTTCAACATCACACAGGCAGAGTGGCCATCTCTTGCCCCTGGAACTGTCCCGGAAACTTTGGGTGTGAACCATTTGTGGCTATCTATGAAGAAAGAAACATTATTTCTGGCCCACTTCAAACTGGTAACAAGTGAACAGGTTACACACCTCATTATGAACAGCTAAAACGTGCAAAGCCTGCCAAAATGTCTACACATACTCTAGAATGGAAGATAATTTGTTATTGGAGACAAACAAAATAGTAATTGACCATCATCTACATTTAACCTCAGAATGACCTATGACAAAAAAAACCAAGGGTGGCTGGAGCCAATCCTAGCTGCACTTGGGCGGAAGGCAGGGTAAACCCTGGACAAGTCACCATCTCATGGCAGGGCCAACACAGACAACATTCACACTCACATTCACACAATAGGGCCAATTCAGTGTTGCCAATCAGTTTATCTCCAGGTGCATGTCTTTGGAGGTGGGAGGAAGCCGGAGTGCCCAGAGAGAACCCCAGCAGTCCAAAGGAGAACATGCAAACTTCACACAGAAAGACCCCGAGCTCAGGAGTCGAACCCAGTACCTTCCCACAGTGAGGCACGAGCGCTAACCAGTGCTCCACTGTGCTGCCCCGTGCCACTTTATATTGCATATTTTATGTTTTTCCCATAAAATATATATTTTTTTTTATTTAAAAAAATAATAAAAATAAAAAGACACAAAAAATAACAAAAACGTAATATCTATGAATAGGTATGAAGCTGCTGAAAGATTTGAAGTGTTTAAAGTAAAATAACAACAACATTTATGACTTACGGTAATTATAACACTTTTATGAGTTAGTCAACTTTTCGGCAAGGAGGGATTGTGAGTTTTTTTAAAAAAACATTCATTTTTCCAAAAATAATAATGCGTCATAATCAGTGTTGTTATGAATTACTGACCTATTAAAGCAGGGGTGTCCAATTTTTTTTGACTCAGGGGCTGAATTGGGTGACACATTTTTTTGCCACACAGCAGAGCATTGATTAACATTTTTTGTATCAAAATAACACTTCAGTTTGCATTGATTAAAGGAAGCTATAACAGACTGAAAAACAACGAGTTTGAAGCTGTTGAATAATTTAAAGCATGGAACATTTAAAAATATATATATACACTACACAGTACAGGTCAAAAGTTGGGACACACCTTCTTATTTCAATGTGTTTTATTTATTCTCAAGACTATTTACCTTGTAGATTGTCACTGAAGGCATCAAAACTATAACACCTGTGAAGTGAAAACCATTTCAGGTGACTACCTCTTGAAGCTCATTGAGAGAATGCCAAAAGTGTGCAAAGCAGTAATCACAGCAAAGGGTGGCTACTTTGAAGAAACTAGAATATAAAACATGTTTTCAGTTATAACACCTTATTTTGTTAAGTACATAACTCCACATGTGTTCATTCATAGTTTTGATGCCTTCAGTGACAATCTACAATGTAAATAGTCATGAAAATAAAGAAAACGCAACAAAGACATTGATAGTGTGTATGATATGTGTCTGGTTCGGAGGTGTATCGAACGAGTTTCCACATGGACATATTAAGTAGCGTAACGCCAATGTGTAAACCAGTGGTTCTCAAATGGGGGTATGCGTACCCCTAGGGGTACTTGAAGGTATGCCAAGGGGTACGTGAGATTTTTTTTAAAATGTCTGTCAAAAAGAACTGTAAAAAGAAATGCAACAATGCAATATTCAGTGTTGACAGCTAGATTTTTTGTGGACATGTTCCATAAATATTGATGTTAAATATTTCTTTTTTTGTGAAGAAATGTTTAGAATTAAGTTCATGAATCCAGATGGATCTCTCACACTTTAAGTTGATGATTACTTCTATGTGTAGAAATCTTTATTTATAATTGAATCACTTGTTTATTTTTCAACAAGTTTTTAGTTATTTTTATATCTTTTTTTCCAAATAGTTCAAGAAAGACCACAACAAATGAGCAATATTTTGCACTGTTATGCAATTTAATAAATCAGAAACTGATGACATACTGCTGTATTTTACATCTTGATCTCTTTTTTTCAACCAAAAATGCTTTGCTCTGATTAGGGGGTACTTGAATTAAAACAATTTTCACAGCGGGTACATAACTGAAAAAAGGTTGAGAACCACTGGTGTAAACAATGCACACCGAGGCACAACACACGGCATGCTAGCACCTAACGGGCTACGATAGACTGACCATACGTCCTCTTTTCACCGGACATGACCTCTTTTGCGGAGCTGTCCGGGCGGAGTTTCTTAATTGCCTCAAATGTCCGGCATTTTGAGTTAGGGTTGCGTGTATTTTCAATGTACGTTCGGGGTTAAGAAGGGGTTAAAAACAAAACAAATTGTGCGCGCAGCAGTATTCGTGAGGGAGGGGCAGAGACAGAGAGAGCGAGAGAGTTATGATAAACGCGCATGTGTCGCCAGGCTCTGCTTTTTATCCATAGATTTATCAGATTAAATTTTTTATTATCTATAGCAGGGGTGTCAAAAGTGTGCCCCGGAGGCATTTGCGGCCCACAGCTAATGTTTTAAAGGCCCACGGCACATTCTAAAAATACTATTAAAATAAACAAAAACATAACAAAAGTGAAATAAAAAAGCTTAAATGTTAAATGTAATTTAGAAAAAGTTGCAATGTTGACTAATAAAACAAAGCTGTTTTTTTTTCTTTCAAACTGTCATTGCTCAAAACATAATATTGAATCAAAATCAATGTTATTATGAATTATTGACCTATCCAAGGTTCCGATTACTTCACATCAAATATTCCACTAAGAAAAATATTTTTGGTGGAAGATTTTGCAAATTTGGTAAATAAATAACCCAAAAATGTATATTTTGTTGTTTTCTTACTGTACCGAAAATGAACCGAACCGTGACCTCTAAACCGAGGTAAGTACCGAACCGAAATTGTACAAACACCCCTAGTAGGATCTGATAATCAGCTTGGAATAATCCCAAATAAGTAATAAACTACAAAAAGGCGCGTGAAGTTTGTAGCACAACAATATTTAGTCCTCCCAAGTCCCGTAAAGTCACGCACGCTAATAAGAGTTAGTGTCAGTTTAAATTGAACGAGCCTTACTCACGACCGCCGCTACCGTCCTCTTAGTAATCCATGAAAAGAAACAAAATGATGATCTGTGTGGTCTTTACATGATGATGACATAACAACTGCATTGGCCCTTGCACTGCAAACATAGTTGACTTGTTTAATGCCTAAAAAGCAGGTGTTGTTAAAAGGTAAACTATTTTTCTGCTGTGAGGTGTTATATGATGATGGTGGTTTAAAACCTCTTGTGATATAAGAAAATGGTAATAAAAAAAAAATAATTACATTTTTTCCCATTTTTATTTACACCAATTACATATAGTACTGATACGAGTAAAGATGAATACCGGTAATGATAAGGAATATTGATATTCGTACCGATAAAGTCCCCTTTAATTTTATTTTATCTCTTTTTTTTTTTTTCCAACATACTCCCTGTTGCAAAAAAACTACCATACATATTTTGGACGGTTTGTATCTTTGTAAGCGGGTAAACTTTCTAATTCAGCAGGGGAGGAAATACTTATCATCCCCAAAGTATTTTACCATCATCACAAATAAATCCTACCACTCTTGTCAATGGAGAGATGGAATGTGTAGCCCTATTCCTATTGTATGACTGTAGAGACTCAGTGTGCTCAGGTCTACTTACTGACATCAAAAGCATACAGCACATTGCAGGCCCCCTCTGTGTCGTTACGTCCCCCCCACAGGTATATGGTGTCATCCAGGAGCACTGCTGTGTGACCATAGCGCATGTAGGGCACTTCACGAGCACGCTCATGTCCCACAGGCCTCACTGGGGGCAATTTCATCCAGCGTAGAGACACTAGGGCACATTACAGTTGAATAATTATTCATACGTTAACTTGCTGTTTATTTTACACATTCAAGGACTGTATGCATTTCTTACATGATAAAAAATGTAAAGTTAAAACTAAATGTACACTTTGATCATTACTTCTCTTTCTCTGAACGATTAAAGAACTTGTTACTATATCTATAACTTCAATTTGCCTACGGCTGGGGTGTAAACAACAGACACAGCTGTAAAACAGACATCAAAAACAAGAAGCCCAGCACAACGGACCTGATAAAATATTGAAACAATAGCAAAGTGTTCTTGTTTTTCCAAGAGCATCTGTATGAAGATTTGCATCCTTGGCACAGCTCTAAGTCAGGCTCAAGTTACTCCAGGTTGTCGACCATGCATTTAAGAAAAAAACAAACATGTTGATAGTAATTTATGGATATCCGTTTCAACGTACCTGTGTTGAAAACATGCACGTCAATCTGACGCAGTGTCTCATAGTCTTCCCCAGAGCAGTAGCCCCCGAAGGTGTACACCTTGTGACCCACGGCCACAGCAGCATGGTTGACTCTCCGTGGCCCTCCTTCAAGGTGCACCGACCAGCGCAACATTCCACTCAGCAGCACCTCCGTGACTGTCAGTCCTTAGACCATCACTCCGTCACTAGTTTGGACTCCATAGAGCTAAGGGCCACCATCCAAACCTGTCACCACAAAAATATGAGTCAAAAAATACACTCAGAACAGCAGCTGATCAGTGTGGAGAACTCCTCGTCCTCCTGGACTAAGAGGTGCTTAGCTCTGTTGACAAGCTCACAATCCCCTGTATTATCTTAGTAGTGTATTTTAAGATGTAATTAAACCTACCCCTAACCACTCCTCTTTCTGTCTGTTCACTGATATCCCCTTGAACTTCATTGTCCAGAAAATACTTATCATTTTGCCTACATTTAAAGGGCACCTATTATGCAAGACATAAATAATGATAAATGATAAATGGGTTATACTTGTATAGCGCTTTTCTACCTTCAAGGTACTCAAAGCGCTTTGACAGTATTTCCACATTTACCCATTCACACACACATTCACACACTGATGGCGGGAGCTGCCATGCAAGGCGCTAACCAGCAAGACCAACTTTTCCCACCTATTGGTACCTGTTTTTGTGTATTTGGGATTTGCATAAGTCCTGAAAATTGTATATCAAACCGTAGAGGAATGGCGGAGATATATAGAATACAACCTTGCCTTCCTTCATACTTTCCTCCTAACAAGCTGTTTGGAATTTTCCCCATTTGTGAAGTCAGTGGATATCTCCATATATGGTAGAATTTTCCCTGAGTCCGCCATTGTAGACTGATGATGTAGTCAGTAAGTTCCTTCTTTTTCTCTATCCTCTTGTTGTGGGGCAGACCGGCTCGTATATGTACATGAATCCTCCTCTGTTGCCATTTCTAATATAAATTGGTGTATAGTTATAACTTGCAGTATATCTGTCCAGAAGATGCTTTTGAAGTGGAGCCACGTTTGATTGATTGATTGATTGAGACTTTTATTAGTAGGTTGCACAGTGAAGTACATATTCCGTACAATTGACCACTAAATGGTAACACCCGAATAAGTTTTTCAACTTGTTTAAGTCGGGGTCCACTTAAATTGATTCATGATACAGATATATACTATCATATATACTATCATATATATATATACTACGTAAATAAGACTGTCCCCAAAAGGGCGCATCTTGAAGAGAAGGTCAGAAAGCGGCTTGAAAACATTTTGGGTTTTATCCCCAAGATGGCGTCGCTGTAGTTGCCCTGCACTCCTGCAAACAGGGTGTTCCCTCTTGTTTTTGTGTGTTTTTTGCTGTTTGGTCCAGGCCCTTTCGGGACTGTGCAACGAGGGATGGCACTTTTGTGACTTCTGCAGTGCTTTTTGGTGCTTTTCTAGGAACTTTTGAGTCTGCCTTGGGGAGCCTTTTTGGACATGGCCATGTTTGCCCCGGAGACCAACTACCACAGAGAGACTGGGGGAGATGCGGATCAAGAGACTGGGCTGCGGAGCTAGCGTTGAGCGTCGAAATAGACAAGCTTTACGGAGCTGAATGAGCGTGTCTTGGACACTTTCCCTTGACGGGGTCTCGCTCATCCGTGTGGGTCAAACATTGGCCGGGGGCTCGTGGGCAGCCAAGGGCGGAGTCGGCTCTCTTAGTTGCTTTGTTGGGTCTGATACTGTCTCTAGCCTTGCGGCCCCCAACCCCAGCAGAGGCCACCGCGTTGTACACTATAAGGGTGTAGATTCGTTTTTTTGTTGTGTTTCACTTTATACTGTATAAAGAAATGGCGCAGCTGGTTGCATTAGCCTTATGCTCTCTTACTGCCTTTATGACCTTGTTCTTTGATGTTTCCCTCTTGATTTCATGTGTAATTTACCTTTGTTTTTCTTATCTGCACAATCCATCCATTCATTTTCTACCGCTTGTCTCTTTTGGGGTTGCAGGGGGTGCGGGAGCCTATCTCAGCTGCATTCGGGCGGAAGGCGGGCTACACCCTGGACAAGTCGCCACCTCATCGCAGGGCCAACACAGATAGACAGACAACATTCACACTCACATTCACACACTGCGGCCAATTAAATGTTGCCAATCAACCTATTACCAGGTGCATGTTTTGGGAGGTGGGAGGAAGCCGGAGTACCAGCAGGGAACCCACGCAGTCGCAGGGAGAACATACAAACTCCACACAGAAAGATCCCGAGCCCGGGATTGACTCAGGACCTTCGTATTGTGAGGCACATGCACTAACCCCTGTTCCACCGTGCTGCCATATCTGCACTACAACCACATAATTTCCCCCGTTGTGGGATGTATAAAGTCTATCCTAAAACATAATCTGTGCAAAATGTTGACAAAAGAACCACCCTTACATGCTATGTAGACCACAATAATTGTTTTAAATGTAGAAAAAAAATCATAATACGACCCCTTTAGGTGGTGTATTGACTTATCCATCCATCCATTTTCTACTGCTTGTCTTCATTGCACAGTAACTAACCTGACTCTCGCCAGATCCTTGTAGTTCGCTGAGCTCCACACAAGGATCTGGGCTCGAAGGCAATGCAACTCCTTCAAGATAGCAAAAAATAATGAACCAATCAGGATCGCCGGGCGGGATTTCATAGCTGTGACGTGGCGCCGAAGCGACTGTTTGATTCAAACAACAATGCAGTGAGGAGTCGTGTGCTGACATTTATTCTGCTATTGCAACTGTTTTGTCGAATCTATCGAATATTAATTATTTAAAAGATTAACAGAGAACGGTTTTGAAGGCATGTATTAACTTTTCGCTCTGTCGTTATCCAATATGTCGGCTGTTCTGTTTTGGATTTCCCAGCGTCGCTCTCATCAGCGTCACGGGTTGATTTCCATGTGAGTGGTTGAAGTAGCACGTCATTCAAGATAACGGACAAGTGGTTTCTCCAATCACATACAATGTTATTTTTTTTAACAAGGCCCCGCTTTCTGAAATACATCTCCTATTAAGAAGTCCCAGATCCTTGAGTGGAGCTCAGCGAACTACAAGGATCTGGCGAGAGTCAGGTTGGCGTGGACATTAAGTAATTGGATAGTCATGCAAAAAAAAAGAATGTGTAGGTCATAATGCTAATTAAACAGGTTAACACTGATATTACAATATGAGGCCCATTTGAGCAAACCATTTTTGCCCTTTTTGTTATCCTATTTCATTGACCCACTTCTCTTATTGACCTCCAACCTTTGTTTGCTCTTAAAAATAAATCCCGAGGAGACCCTGTGAGAGATTACACATCCACATGACTATTTCAAGCCCACGTATCACAACACAACTTGGCAACAATATAAAGCAATGTACTTTATTCAAGTACTTGCTTTACTTTGTGGGTATATCCCGCAGTACAAAGCAAGTCGGTGTAACGTTAGGTAAGCAGTGTGTATATTAACAGTGCGTTTTTTAAGAATGCACAGAGCAAAGTGTACAAACAGTATATGTGTTGTTTATTCTGAAATGTAAACCTGACTACGACTGTTTCAGTGCATGTGGTGCTGAGTTACATTCACACAGCCCATTGCAGCTACATTCGCGTTAGCTTTTAAGAGGAGCAGGTTATATGTTACGCCTTTATGTTAAGGCTTTCACACCACACCCTCAACTTTATTACAACCGTTTCATGAAGTCGTATTGTTGTAGCACAAACCCACTGGAGTGTCGCCTCGTATGCTAGGTTCCAGCCAATGTGGCGAGACCTTATTTGGCGTTAGCAAGATGCCTGCACCGGACAGGAAATGACATGAGTTAAAACAACGGGGTGTATTTTTCAAACTGGGAAAGGTTGGTTAGTGGACAGCAATCAGCCATTATTATAGACTATATTAACAATGGTAGTAGGGTATAAATACCTTGGAGCAGAGACGGAGGTGGTATGTTTTCAGACGGTGGCAGCGACCTCATGACGTATGGGGCTGTCGACTACCGGGTGGATCGATACAAATATCGACAATAACGATACCGAGGGTCGTGTCAGTATCGGATTGATACTAGCGCGATAAAGGTTTTTTTCTGTGTTGTTCATATTGGTTAAATTGATGGTATTTGTGTGAATTGCATAGAAATTAAGGGAATACGTCATTGGACTCAATAGGGCTTTAATGACAAAAAGATTTGTTAGGTTTGCACTAGTAACTATATTTTGCCCAAACAGTAATCAAATGGGGGCAGCACGGTGGAACAGGGGTTAGTGCATGTGCCTCACAATACTAAGGTCCTGAGTTCTAGGTCCACTAATAGTACTAACCTTTAACAGTTAATTTTACTCATTTCCGTTAATTACTAGTTTCTATGTAACTGTTTTTATTTTATTTTAAATAATTTTTTGTTCAAGAAAATGTTTATTTATTTATTTTTTTTAAATAAAGGACATTATCGTCACCAGACCAAGTTGTCAATGAAATTAGATTGTTTAAAGGGTTCTTAAAACCAGGTCCAGTCCAGATCTTTGTGGAGTTGCATGTTCTCCCCGTGACTGCGTGGGTTCCCTCCGGGTACTCCGGCTTCCTCCCACCTCCAAAGACATGCACCTGGGGATAGGTTGATTGGCGACCCTAAAATTGGCCCTAGTGTGTGAATGTTGTCTGTCTATCTGTGTTGGCCCTGCGATGAGGTGGCGACTTGTCCAGGGTGTACGCCGCCTTCTGCCCGAATACAGCTGAGAAAGGCTCCAGCACCCCCCGCGATCCCGAAAGGGACAAGCGGTAAAAAATGGATGGATGGAGTAATCAAATGGAATATGGGAATCATTTTGTAATTTGTTGGTATTTTTTCATTGTCCTATGTATTGTCAAATTGTTGACATGAACAAATTGTTGACATGAACAAATAGAAATATTCTAGTTTGGCCTTTGTTTTGATCTGATTAAAATCATGATCAACAAATTAAAGGCAAAATATTTAAATTATTGTCTCTGCAATTGTGCTGTATTTACTTGGTATCGCATCAATACCAAACAATTGGCATCGCCCCCTATCAAAGTGAAGGGCGCTCAGCCACATTCCTATGCAAGTAAAAACAACATCACCTACCTACTGATCTTGTTTGGACTTCACTGGCAAGGAACTGCTCTTCAAGAATGTTGAATTGACCTCAAAGTGCCGGACTAACTTGTTGGCTTCCTCAGGAGAAAAATAATTACAACCGATACGTTTTAATGGCAAGAACAGCACCCTCTGGTCTGTTTGTTAGTTAGTTAGGTTATTTGCTGGGTTATTTGCTGTTGTTTGTTCCATGCATCATGTCTATTCCATTTGCATATTATCAAACAACAGATTTGTTGTACTCCATTTTTAAGAAAGGGCAACATTGTTGTGAAATGCATCGTATCAAAGTGCAAACAAATAGTGAATGAAATAATAATGAAAAAATAATTTGGTAGTTTAAGATCTTTTATTTACTTATTTCGTTGACCAATTAAGTTAACTCCTCTTCTTTTTTAGGTGCATGTGAGTGTGGATGAGTGGATGTGTGCATGTATGAAGGGTCTGAGCGAGCAAAGTATGATTTTCAAATGTGATTTTAACTGTAAAATTCAATAAAATATATTTGCAAAAAAATGTTTTATTTGGTAGTTTAAGATCTTTTATTTACTTATTTTGTTGACCTATTAAGTTAACGAAAGACATATTTCACATATAGCTAACTAAATAACATAACTAATACTTACTTATTACTTGAACAAAACTTTGTTGGGCCTGTTTGAAATAAAGTACACCATAACCATATACAAACGTATGTACAGATAAACACATATTCATGATAATCTTCATAATAAGTACACAAAAAATAATGAATACTGTACTGTTAAAAGGGTATTATTAAGGGTGTCCCAATCCGATATTGGTATCAGTCCATCACCAAAAAAAAAATTAAAAAAAATATTGGTTGATATTGGCTGCATCTAAAATCTCCAATATAAGCAGTATTAGCGTTTACTTGTCCAAAGCTGGACAGCAAGTTAACATCTACATGTTCTCCAAAGAGCACACAGGGTTGGTCTATTCCTGTATTTTAGTGAAGTCATTTATGTATTGATATTTATTGTTTCTGTTTTTTTTTATTCATTTATTGTTGTTGTGTTTAAGATCGAAAAAGGAAGTAAACAATTGTGTTAGACATTATTTCCAGACAGGAAATAAACTCTGCTTCTTCCTACTCCTTTCATGTTAGAATGTGAAAAGTTTAAACATGTAACTGTAAACATGTTTGACACATCTCTATGTTATTTTATTTTATTACTCATTCTTGTTGTTTTTGTTTTATCTTTTAACATGATATCAATACATATTTACAATTCAATAAAATACAAAACATGGTATGCTATAGGCTACTAGAAGCTAGCAGCTACACAACAGCCAAGCACACAAGCTAGACAAACGTAATAAGTGTTCCTAAGTGTTCAGTCAGTCCTTCTCAAATAGTGGGGCAGGCCTCCCGTGGGGCGCAGTGCAATAGCTGTAGTCCAAGCAGGGGTCGAGGGTCGAGAGAGGCAAGCAGAGATCCGGGTGGAGGTCGTGAGGCAAGACACGATCACAGGCAACAGGGAAGACACTGTGGAAGACACAAGAGACATCAAACACGGGAATGAGGAAGAGCACAAAGAAGGCGAGCAAGGAACGAGGGAGGAGTGCCAGACGTGATAAGGCTTACTGTGAAAGACAGGCTACCTTCCAGGTGTGTTGATTAGCAATTGTCTGCAGCTTTGTCGCTGCGTGAGCGTGCTGCGCCCAGCGCGAGCAAGGGCGTGTCCGGGCACGCAGCCAGAGGAGGAACTGGGAGACTCAGCTGCTGGAGAAAAACGGGTTTGAGTATGCGCCGTGACATACACAAGTGGAGCAAAGGTAAATAACATAAAATATTAACTATTTACTTTATTACATGTTGTAAAAGTAGACATGTGACACTCCATTTTTTGTAGTTATTAGCCTCAACCCGAGTGAACAGAATGTTAATGCTCACAAGCAAATGCTAAAGCCGATGTGTTTGTGTTGTCGGCATGAGATAAACACCAACATTTATTTTTTTATATATTGTTATTTACAGCTGAAATTGACCAAAATAAATCACCTGACCTTCATGAATTCATAATTTCTGACTGTTGGACACTGCTGACAAAAGCCTGACTTTTTCTGAACAGTTCAGTACACTTTTTTTCAATCATATCTTATTGCATTTGTTTTGTATTTATTGTATATTATTACTTTGTATTTCATTTACTTACTTTTTAGTAAAATAACTCTGACCTAATATTCTCTCTTCAGTGTATCAGTGTAGAAATATACTAAACCACTCCTCCATATGTAATCAGTCTGATTTGTATAAACTACCCTGAACTGTGAAATGTGGTGGGAACACAAACCACACACTTCTACAGTAAGCTCGAGTTCCAGGAGCTACAGGATCCAGGCATAAGCGCAGATCTCGCGGGTACTTAGGGGCCCACAGACAATGCCGAGCACCCACGTGGGAGCGACGGCAACGTTCGATCTTTAAAATAATTTTAGAAAAATCTATCTCGTTGTAGTTAATTTTGTGGCGAGTTTGGTCCGTTTTACAAAATAATAAAACCACAAATCATATGGGATATTAACTTCGCTGAATGTCCAGAGCCAGAGGACAGATGCAAAAGTTCACAAAAAAGAACCAAAATGCAGCAATGAGGCCACGAAAGTGCTACCCCTTGTCGCGCAGTCCCGAAGGTGCCCGATCCAAAAGGCAACAAAAACACAAAAACAAGAAGGGAACATCAAGAACACAAGCGGAGAGTATTGGTGGTGCCGAAAATAATAGAGAAGCATTGCCTTAATTGAACGATATTGCAATCTAAAACACCACATTTGTAAGTATCAAATAATTATAGTTAAATTTTACTTACACATAGAAAGTTTCCAAGGCAGGTGCGTATTAGAAAGTAGCCAGTGATACGCATCAATAAATTTACTGTGTTGCCAAAGACAAATTACGACGACACTTCAACTTAATTTAAGACAGTGTAAGTCAATTCCAGACATTCATGCATCCATCCATTTTCTATCGCTTGTCCCTTTCGGGGTCGCGGGCAGTGCTGTAGCCTATCTAAAGTGCATTTAGGCGGAAGGCGGGGTACACCCTGGACAAGTCGCCACCTCATCACAGAGCAAACACAGATAGACAGACAACATTCACACTCACATTCACACACTAGGGCCAATTTGGTGTCGCCAATCAACCTATCCCCAGGTGCATGTCTTTGGAGGTAGTAGGAAGGCCGAGTACCCAGAGGGAACCCACGCAGACATGGGGAGAGCATGCAAACTCCACACAAAAAGACCCTGAACCCGGGGATCGAATCCAAGACCTTCTTATTGTGAGGCAAGCACTAACCCCTGTGTCACCGTGCTGCCCTGTATTGATATTGGATCGGATTATCGGTATGGGCCAAGACTGTAGGCCCAATATCTATGTCAAATTGGAAGTGAAAAAGTTGTACCGGGACACCCCAAGTTAGTATATGTCGTCGCTATAACCATAAACATCTCACACTACATTCAGATCATGCCAAGCGCAAGATAAGAGTTATTGTCCAACAGGTTTCTTAAGCTATTAACATGAAAGAGCTATGTAAAAACACAAAAATTCATTTGTTCATAAGTAGTTTGCAGATAAAATGATTAGGCCTATTTTATAAATCACAAAGGTTTTTTTGTTTGAAAAGCGGTCTCCCATTAGTATCAGTAGATGGCGCCCTCCAATTAATTCTTAAGCAGCAGAACAACAGACCCACAGATAATAGAGTATCAATCAATCAATCAATGTTTATTTATATAGCCCTAAATCACAAGTGTCTCAAAGGGCTGTACAAGCCACAACGACATCCTCGGTACAGAGCCCACATACGGGCAAGGAAAACTCACCCCAGTGGGACGTCAATGTGAATGACTATGAGAATAACTTTATTATATAAATATAATAACACCTGTTAGTGTTGAACCAATAACAGGATCAAAAGAACAATTTGGATCACATATTGCTTTTGGGTATTTCACTTTTAGTTTTTCATGTGCAACTTTCATATTTTCCTGGAGCTGTCAGCAACGGAGTCCTTCAGTCAACAAGTCAATTAAACATCAGTTTATGCCAGACAGTCTCATTGTGGTATGTTTGACTGTTGGTAACATATTGACAGTTCAAAGAGAAGCTTCCTGAGATCTATTTGTTCATTAGATATTCTCGCTTCGGTATTCATAGCATGTTTATAGCTCTCTTATCAGTTTGTGAAGGATCAGGATTTTTTCTTTCTTTCTTAATAAATGAATAAGTGAACTGAAAACATAAAACAACACTTCAGAAAAATACAGCAGCAACATTATTTTGACAATAAATGACCACTGACTTATCTTTAACAGTAAAAGCTAGCATGGCAATGTCAGCAAAATAAATTCAATTATTAGCATCATTATTCTATTTCTTCATCACTAATCAAGTTATTTATATTTTGAATTACTTTCTCTTCCATTAAATGGTCACCTAAACACAAGGAGTGAACACATTTTCAATAAAAAAATGTAAAGCATATACATTATTTGTTGGCAGTTAAGTGTCAACGTGTTCATTTTTTGCATTTTCCTTTATTTAACCCGGTAAAAACTAATTGAGATTAAAATCTCTTTTGCAAGAGTGACCTGGCCAAGAAGGCAGCAAAACAGGTTCCATAATACATATAACAACAACAACAACAAAAAACAACAGCAGTCGCACACTATATGAAAAACTAAAATACAAATGACTTACAACATTAACATAAAAAACACACAATAGGTAAAAAATAAATGTGCCAGTAAAAATAGTTCAAAAACAAATTTAAAAAAAGTATGGTGCCAATAAGAACCAGTTTCTCTATCCTTTAAAATGGCCTTCAATTGCCCCAAAGTGATGACTTCAGGTAGCCTCAGATCCTTTTGAAATAAATTCCATCACCACAGAGCAGCATATCTGAAGGCTTTTTTTTAATTTTTTTTTTTTTACAAAGAATAGAGTTGCCTCTAGGAACAAACACGCAAAGGATGTTCTGTGACCTTAAACTGTAGTGACTGTAGTCTCTACATACAGTATATAAGAACTTATAATGGTGGGAACCAAACTAAGAAGTGATTTTAATTTATTTTTAAAAACATCCATTGAGAAAATCTGCGTACTGGTAAGCACGGACAGTTTGCTGTTGCAGACAAAGTGCAATGGTGGACAAGGTTGCCACAACCAGTAATAAAACGTAAGGCACAGTGATATAAAGTATCCAGTTTTTTCAGATTAGTGTCGGGTGCATTCATGAAAAGCAAGTCTCCATTATCCAGCAAAGGCATGAAAGTGGTCAGGATCAAACGTTTACTTACTTATAAGGAAAAACAAGACTTGTTTCTAAAGAAAATTTTAAATTTTGACATATGTTTTTCTATGTGTGTTTTAAAGGACAAGTTGTCATCAATAACAACCCCAAAGTACTTTTATGTTGTGACCATTTCAAGTTCAAACATATAACCAGTTAATATTTTTGGAATGTACAATGGCAGTCGTTTGCCATTTGAAAATAACATAACCTTAGATTTCTCTGTATTTTGCACTAGTCTCAGCTGAGTCAACTGGGATTGAACAACATCAAAAGCAGACTGCAAGAGCTCAAGAGTTCGCGCTACAGCAGGGGATGAAAAGTATATGACCACGTCATCTGTATTAAAATGGAACACAGCATCTGACACATTATCAGAGAGATTATTTACATACAGTAGATGGAAAACAACAACGGACCTAATTTGGAACCCTGAGATACACCCTTAAATAGACAAAGACAAAGAGCACCCAGCAAACTGGACGCGTTGGGTTCTATTCATTAGAAAATCACTTACAGCATGCTGAGATAGGCCAATTCTGACCAGTCCATGTGCCAAAATATTATGGTCGACCATATCAAATGCTTTCGACAGGTCAATAAATAGAGCTACACAATATTTTTGCAATCCAATGCCTCAATTATGTCATTCACAACTATGATAGCAGTGGTTATGATGCTATGTCTCTTTCTAAAACCTGATTAATTTTGAGAAAGCAGACCAAAGGTTTGTTAGAAAAATGTAAGTTGTTCACTAACAAACTTTTCAAGAACTTTGCTAGGACCCATTACTTGGAGATGGGTCTGTAGTTATTAGCAGCTGTGGAATCTCCTCCTTTCAACAAAGGTAAACCATAAACTGAATTCCATATGTTAGGAATCTCGTAACTGGACAAGGAAAGATTAAATATATGCGTAAGAGGTTCCGCAAGAAAATAAGCAGCTGTCCTCAAAAAGGAAGGCTCAAGTTTGTCAGGACCTGCAGATTTACCAAGATCGACTTTTTTTAAAGCACTCTTGACCTCAAACACATCAAGAGAAGTAAAACTAAAATTATTAGCTATGGAAGAATGAAGGCATGGCGACATGCAAACCTTCTGGACATTTTGGATGTGGAGATAAGGAGTCAAATAAAGAACCTGAAGAATTCAAATGTTCTTTAAAACTTTTAAAGTATGGCTGATTTATCGGTAAGGCTACATTGAGTCTTTCAAAACACAAGTTGTCAGATCACTTGTAATTCCACTCCCGTAAGATGTTTTTAGGACAAAATTTATTGGGATCTGGAGGTGTTAGCTAGGTAAAACTCAGACGTTGACTTCTTGACAAGAGAAGTAAAGCGATTTCAGAGCTGCCTAAAAACCATCCAGTCAGCCTGGAATTTGGTATTTCTAGCCTTGGCCCGGGAAGCATCCCTTTCTTTCAGTGGCGTGCCTATGGGGTGGCTGGGGTGACATGTGCCACCCCTAAAATCTGACAGGCCACCCGAGGTGCCACCCCACTCAGAGGCAAAACAGTGTTTTTCAAACTGGGGTACACGTACCACTCAGGCTCCATCTAGTCGTAAACAAAAGTACTGCTTAATTCAGGAAGCCCCAAATTACAGCCCCCGGATTGTTCCAAGTTTATTTTTAGAGTACCAGTAGAGTGGAAAAACAAGTTGACTTTATATGCTTCTTTGTGTTTAATTTTATCCAAAAATAACAAGAACAGAGTGAATGAGGAGAAAACAGGTGACAGACTCAAAAATTATTGTCATTCCATATGTATCAGATCTATCTGAGAAACTCTAACCAACACAAATCCCATTACACTTAAAACCAGGCAACACCCTGAGAAAGAAACTAATGCATCCTAAAGACCGGACACCCCACACCCACAAAAACAATCTGGTGTATGCTATCCAGTGTAATGATGAATGCACTGATCCATATATTGGGGAAACACAACAACCACTAAGCCAATGCATGGCACAGCATAGATGGGCAAACTCTTCAGGCTGAGACTCAGCTGTCTACCTGCACCTCAGGGAGAAACAGCACTCCTTTGAGAACACAAATGTACAGATTCTGGACAAGGAAGACAAAGGGTACGAAAGAGGGGTGAAGGAAGCCATCTATGTCAAGGTTGAAAAAACATCCCTGAACAGAGGAGGTGGTCTGCGACACCACCTGTATCCCACATACAACACTGTCCTTTCAACCATTCCTAAAATACTCTGCAATTTAGCTTCCAACAAATAACAGGAGTTAGAAACATTCTGGTTACGAGAAGGTGACCAGTATGCCATTTGTTTACAACTGAATAGAACGCTTTCGTGGGGGATTCCGACTATTTTGGACGGACAGTAGTCGATCCACAGCGATCGTTCTGCCACACAATACCTCAATGCTAACGAGGGGAAATTACACTTCAACGACTGTCGTTGGCTTTGACAGTAGGATTGCTCATTTGCATCAAAACAGTTGTTTTTCTCACTACAATAGAGCGAAACCATCATTGCCCAGGCACACCCTCCTGGTTTTGGGATTTTGGCACGAGCCGCTAAACCAGATCTGACCAATCTAAGTCTATAAGCAAGAACTGATGAAGCCTACTCGGATGAGCGGCAAAACGTTTTCTAAGACAAACCAAACAGTCCAGTTGCGATCAATTGAATGCCGTTAGATGACAATGACCTGGATGAATAAGAACATTCATAGACTTTCTAAAAGTAAATTTGAGATTATAATTTATGCATCTCTCACCTGTTAGTAGACAAATGTGGCCGTGGACCGACAGGCTGGTCCACTTTCACGTCCCAATGATAGCGAAATAGACCCCAAAAGATGCTTCCTGCAAAAACTTTTTTTAACCCTCCGTGAGGATTGTGATTGATTCTTCATCTAAGCCAGGGGTCTCAAACTCAATCTACCTGGGGGCCACTGGATGCAGAAACTGGGTGAGGCTGGGCCGCAAGAAAAGATTTCTTTAAAAAAATCTAACATGCACTTTTTAATGAATTCACCTTCTTTGAATGGCTTTCCCGCCCTAGCAACCATCTCACTCACCATGTAGCTAGCTTTGACTGCTGCATCGCTCTTTTCGCTTGCTTTCTTGACGAAATCTTGTTGCCTCAGTAGACTGGTTTTAATATTTGCAACCCGGTTCACTCTCTCATCTCCCTGGTATTTTGCATACTCTTCAGCATGTCTAGTTGTATAATGACGTTTCAAATTGTATTTGTTGTGCACCGCAACTTTCTCTGTATCAACTACAGAAAAGAGCTATAAGGATTATTCATAAAGTAGATTACTTAGAACACACTAACATATTATTTATTAATTCAGGTTTATTGAAATTACTGGAGCTAGTAAAGTTACAGACATTATGTGTCATATTTAAGGCTAAAAGTAAAACATTACCAGCAAATTTACAAAAAATGTTTGTCATCACTTCTGAGAATGAAGAGCATAGAAGAAAAGGTCATTTCCAACATCAGTATTCAAGGACAACTTTAAAACAAATGTGCATATCAGTGGTGGGGGTTAAACTATGGAATTATCTTTACAATGAGATAAAAGATTGTAAAAATATATTCCAATTGAAACAATATATAAAGACAGAACAATAAAATCACATGGACAGCCATAAGTGTTTTTAGCTTTATATTAATTATTTTACTTATTTTTTGCCCGGTTTTGTATTTGTTTTGTATCATCCCGTGAAGTGTAATACTTCTTTTGTTTTTTTTGTTCGGTTTGTACATCATGAAGTTTTGCACTTCTTGTGTTTTTTTGTTTGTTTTCGTTATATTTGGATGTAATTGTTGGTTTATATGATATCATTAAGTAATACTACGTATTATGTTGAAGGGGGCAGAAAAATATAAGATTTTTCTGCATCCTGCTCCTTCTCAGGCATTGGTGTGTAAATGTATAATTGAATAATTGAGGTATAATTGTCTATCGATCAAAGATGCACATCAATGAAGGAGATAAATAAAAATGAAATTAAATGAAATAAGACATGTCGGGGTGCGCCTGTGCTCAACAAAGAAATATTGCATCAAAAATCGTCTCTGTCTGGAGCCAACGGGGGGGGGGGGGAGTTTACAGTCACGGTAGCACAATTAGCCCCGAACGGGCTAACATCACCACTAACATGTTACACGTCTGATTCGCCCAGCGACTCTCTGTCAGAGTATCAGCGCTGGGGTCCAGTGCACCACACTTGTTTATTGTCGCTCGCTCCTTCGGCGGAGTGCTTTGGAAGTCTTCCCCGCCCGGACTGTTTACAACGGGGGCGGGAGTGAGCAGGCGGGCGAGCGAGGGAAGCAGGGAGGGAAGAAGAGCGTGTGCGGGTGTCGTGGAAAAGCGGCAAAATGTTTCTCTGCTTGCATCACGCAAGTGACGTCAATGCATACTTGCCAACCTTGAGACCTCCGAATTCGGGAGATGGGGTTGAGGTGGGCGGGGTTGGGGGTAGCGGAGGTGTTTTTGTAGCCCGGAAGCCCGGACTGCAAAGGATTCTGGGTATATGTTCTGTTGTGTTTATGTTGTGTTTAGGTGTGGATGTTCTCCCGAAATGTGTTTGTCATTCTTGTTTGGTGTGGGTTCACAGTGTGGCGCATATTTGTAACAGTGTTAAAAAATATATAAAATAAAATATGACCACCCTCAGTGTGACATGTATGGCTGTTCCTCAACTATGTCTTGCAAAAACTAATGTGTGTCTGCAGAAGCCTCATGCAACATGTGCATGCTGTTAGTATGGAGAAAAAGAAGATGCGGTGATAGTATCTAAAGGCAGTGCCATCAGGGCACGCCTTCGATATTGTTGAGAGCCTTTAACCACACCATGATCGGTAGATTCCTTCAGCACCGCACACAACGCTGTCAAGCGCCATTCATTTTAAACTCGTGGGCCGCAGTAACATTAAACTGTCATATTAAGGTGGGGGCCACACAATAACGTCTCGCGGGCCGCAATTGGCCCGCGGGCCGCATGTAGATTCCGCTTAGATTCTAAGCGGAATAATGTGAGCGTCTTGTCGGTCTGCAACCCAGCGAGAGTGGAAATATTACGGTCAGTATTTGTTTTATTTTAGTTTGTTATGATACATTTGTATGATTAGCGCCTAGCAATGCTGCGGATGTTATAGTGTCACAATGAAACTGTATCCATCACTCGGCGTCTAAAATTTATTGCTCATTCTCTTTGTGTTCGGCCTCAAAAATGTAAGGTCCTGGATCACAATTTTTCCAAAAGTAATCGTTGTTGGCTCTCAGAAAGTCTGCTTGATTAGCTTTGATGTTGATGGGGAACAGTGGAGGCTGGTGACTTCCAGAATTGAGGAGGCCATTTTTTTCCGCTTGCTCACTTCACTCGCGATGGAATGTTCCCTGTTCTCTTATCTGTCTTTGTGCTGGCCAAAGGCATACTATTTGGAGTGTAAGCTACAGTCAGAAAGTTCTTGCTGATGCAATTCATTGTGCAGAGCTTAGCCTTGTGCCTTCCTGAAGAAATTACATTGCTGTAAGTCTATGAGCCTGCCTGATAATTAAGCTGAGAAATGACATTTGGATGTTATATAAACGCCAAGTGAACATGTGTAAAAGGCAGGAATTTTAATTATGTAGTTAAAAACAATTTTGTTTAGCTTACATTTTTCATTCTTCTACAGCTTCAACATGTAATCACCAATTTAATCAAGTTTAGCATATAAAAAAGATAAGATAACACTTTCTTTATCATATGTAGTTTTATTCAATATATTTAATATAAAATATGTAAAAATATGGTTCCAGTTGGCTTTATCTGCTGAGAAACACAGACAAAATGGAGTGTTATTACTACTGAGAACTAGTGGTGTAACACTGGTAGAGACATCTAATTAGTTCAACTCACATCTGGTTTAGCTGAGGGGCGGCATGCTCTCTCCTGGACTCCACTCCACAGGTTGGTGCTGGCTTCATTTACTGAGAAATACAGGACATGAAATTTTGTGTTATTACTACTGAGAACTAGTGGTGTAACACTGCTATTACTACTGAGAACTAGTGGTATAACACTGGTAGAGATTTCAACCCACCTCTGGTTTAGCTGAGGGGCGAGGGGCTCTCTCCACGACTCCACTCTACGGGTTGCAGCTGGCTTCATCTACTGAGAGACATGAAATGGAGTGTTATTACTACTGAGAACTAGTGGTGTAACACTGGTAGACACCCAGTTCATCCAAAAAGTAATTCAGATTGTACTGCAATTTCTTGAGAGCAAAGTAGTGAGAATACTCACAGGTCGTGTGGATCCAGAACGTGTCCAACTCAGCCATCCATCCCCAGATTTAAAAAAAACTGTAACGTTGATTGCAAAAACGGTCTTGTCTCTGCTTTTTGTTTCCCTTCAACAATTAAAAAAAAAGCCCAAGATCTCAAATTGCGCCAGAATCTCGCCGATTTCCGAGGTCGTTTTAAGCAAAAGTATTTGGCTATATGAGCTATAAACTTCACGGATGATAGCCAGGGGTGTTCTCTAAATTTCCTGAAAAGCACAAGTTGATAGGACACTCGTAGCCACTATGGCGAGTGTTTGTTTGACTGAAGTGGGCGGCGAATTCTCAAAATGGCTTCTGTGTTGATTAGGAAAGGAAAGGATTGATTCCAAATGAACCAGTAGCATGTGATTGGACGAACAAAATGTCAATCTTTCAGCCCTGGACACAATGCATGGTGAGGCCAGGCCTCCGTTGCCCACCCATTTTCAGTGATCTGGCCAATCACATATTGGCATGAAAAAGCATGCATTACATTGACTTCTATGAGAAGCTAATTTCCTAGGGGAGGCCTGGCCTCCCTTAATACAAACTGATAGGGAAATCTGGCCTGTTGCTTTACAATTGCAATATTGGGTTTTAGCCATGGGAACATTTAGATTTATGAACAAAACTAAAATAATATGAATATAAAAAATAAAAAATATGTTTTTTGTTAAAATAAATAAATAAAATAAATATATTTATTGTTTTTTTTAAATCTCTCTCTTCTCTCAAATTATTGGGGAGGCCAGGCCTCCTCCACCTCTATGGAGGAGCCTCCACTGATGGGGAAAGGCTCTGTAGTTCCTAGCGTGATATCGTGTGATCACGTCACTGGCTTCATCTTTATCTCTCAAAAGGGCCAAAGATTGATACTATTTTGATCAGATTTAATTATCCGCCCACTTTGGAAGTCTTTTGGTGTCATAAATCAGATATATATGATTATAGCTTCAATATAGAGGCAACTTTTTTTCCCATTCTACCGCAAAACACTCACCACACTTGGATATGTTGACACATTTTAGTTGTTTGAGGGACATCGATAGAAAATGGATGGATGGCTAGATATTTCTGATGGATTACAAAACTTTAAGGAGGTCATCAGGGAACTAAACAAGGTAGGAATGGTTCCCATACTCTTAATATTCAATGTTTTATCGTTTATACTACACATTGTATTGATGGGCAATCTTATCCGGCGCGCAAATATTATAATAATCTTAATCGGCGGATTCAGGGTGCAGATATTCGCGTGGCGGACGAATATTCGGGTGGCGGACAATCTTATCCAGCGCGCAGCGTGTGCACATATTGGCGGGAAATCTTTTATAATTGATGATGACCCATAATGAGCAGCCAGGTTGCAGACGTCCGTGGTCCTTCACTAAACGTAAGTCATTTGAGTTACATTATATTTTTTTACACAAGCGTGTTTAAAATGTTTGCTCCTAATGGTTTAAAATGTTATACTCCTAAAGGCACACTGTGTAATATTTTAAATTATTCTGTTGCTAGCACTGTGAAAAGTGGATTTGAATGAAGATCTTATCGGTTTAAATTTAAATAAAGGTTTATAATTGTTACAATTTTACTTTATTGAGGAGGAAATTTGACATACTGTATTTCTATTTTGTGCCAACTGTTGCAAGGTGTCTGATGTACTGTAATAGCTCAATACTTTGCAATAGTGTTTAATGTCAGCAATTGTCTTTCAAAAAGATTCACTCCATACTTGGTGGTGGTAACCGTGGTGTACTTGTCGGGAATTGTTGGTGATGAACCCCAAGATGCAGAGACGGCAGGCTTGTTGCAGGAAAACATTACTTTTTATGTCAAAAATAAAATGCAAGAAAACAGGAATCAGGAACCAGGAACCAGGAAACAGGCAAACTGGAAACAGCTAACAGCATACAGCAAATAGGAAGCAGGAAACAGCTAACAATACTCCAGCACTGACTGGAGGGCGAGGCAGGTATAAATAGTAGCCGGCTGATTGACACCAGGTGTGGCCGGGCTGCCAATCAGCCGCAGGTGAGGGGAAACAGCGCTCAGGGACACAAGCAGGAAACTGAACCAAAATAAAAGCGCTGACTGGAAATAAAACACAAACACAGATGAAAACTAAAACATAATCAACCTGTCAGTGACAAGCCTGACAATACTACTATAGTAACAACAGCTGCTCCTGGCCACCCGTGCAGATCTGGGTGCCACCCCTGGGTCTGGGCACGCCACTGCTTTCTTTTAGCAGACTGGACAGTTCAGGAGGAAACCAAGGATTATTTCTACCTTTTCCCTCTGAATTTGCACATTATTAAAAAATATTTCCATGCCAATTCAACATCAATGATGATCCCGGACCAATCGAAAAGCCATAAATCATGATGAAAAGCTTGTTCACGAAAATGCTTAAAATCCATCCACCCATCCATTTTCTACCATGTTTAAGAATACTTTGTGGCCTATTCACTTAAATGTTAGAAGTCCACTTCCTAAACTTGATCTAGTAAAGATGTGGGCTGAATCTACTGATACTGACATCCTCGTCTTGTCTGAAACCTGGCTTAATAAATCCATCTCGGATAAAGATATTGCAATTAAGGGCTATAATGTTTTTTGTTGTACCCGTCCTCGAAAAGGTGGTGGAATTGCAATATGCAGGCAGTGATGCCTTACTGTCACTGAACAATCAGCTATCAACCCTGAATAAAATCCAAGCCCAGATCTAGCTGTAAAATCACAAGGGGTTCTCAAGCACTTAAGATCTAGACCAAGGTTAGGTTGAACATTACCCGACAGAAGAAGCAAAAGAACAATAAAACATTTCTTTTTTTACCAGCATTGAAGGACGTTGCTCATTAACTATACCTAACCCGAGGTGGATTTTCCGGATGAGAACAGAATGATAACAACAATTAAGGACTAAAAAGATATGTGAAATAATGTAAAGTCAATTCTTCAGTTGGTAAGATCCAGTTAAGGCAGTATCTGCCTTTTTGAGGGACTAAAATATGGTGATGCTAATTAGAGTCTCCATAGCTCTTTAACGGGTGCAGCAAAGCCAAAAAGAGGAGGGTAGTTGCTGAATGAAGCATGCGGATTCCCATGTAGCACAAAACAGGAATATTCAAGTATTTATTCGTCCCTGAATTTGACGATTACATTGCGTGAAGTCACGCGTAAACAAGAACTGAGGCCCAACAAAGCAGCACTATGAACAAAACAAAAATGTATTCGTAGTATGTGTGCAAAAAGAGTAAATACTGTACTGTAAAAAGTTTATTATTAAGGGTGTCCGTATCTGATATTGATATCGGATATCAATATCGGATATCAATATTGAATAACCACATTGCATTTAAAAACACACAATTTTTAAGTATAAATTAATTATAATTACTTACATGTTCAACATCTTCAAGTCAGAAGTGTATTAGAAAGGATCCAATAACAAATGTGTCTGCATCATTCAATTCACAGCGTCATGAGTTTAACTTTTTATTTTTAATTACTTGGCGTCGCCAAAAAGTAACTACCACTCCACATCAATTAAAAGAGAGCATAAGTCCATTCCAGATGTTTAATATTAAAGAGGATAGTGTGCTCCTTACCTGTCATTGTTCTCTGTTTGATTAATTTCACTCGATCAAACCTTTTCCAACATTTCACAAAATAATAAAAGTATGTGCTGCGATTTATGCGGGTATCGTATCGCAATAATATCGGTATCGGCCAATATTCGAGTCTTTAATATTAGTATAGTATGTGGGGCGTTCATCCTCTGCCGTTTCTAATACAAAGTAGTGTATAGTACAAACGTAATATGTTGGTAGACTTGCTATGGAAACACTAAAAACTACAACAAAGTGGGCGGGGACAAGACGCTGTCAAAGTGGAGCCAGGTAAAAAAGACCCACCCACAAAACTGCACACCCTGAAGAGACTGTCAGAAAACGGCTTGAATACGGTCTGTAAAACATAATAAATGCAACATTTTGACCAAAGAACCACCATTACATGTTATGTAGACCATATGGGAGTGTTTTAAATGTAGAATTAGTTTTTTATATGACTCCTTTAATACGCCTTATAATCTGGTGCGCCTTGTATGAAAATAGACCCGTTCATGGACAGTGCGCTTTATAATCCGGTGCGCCTTATGGTCCTAAAAACAGGGTACTTGAATTGACTTATACATGTGTCATCTCATAACGACCATAGGAAAATGTGGACCAGACAGGAGAACCCGTTGTTTTTGATTGATTGAGACTTTTATTAGTAGGTTGCACAGTGAAGTACATATTCCGTACAATTGACCACTAAATGGTAACACCCAAATAAGTTTTTCAACTTGTTTAAGTCGGGGTCCACTTAAATTGATTCATGATACAGATAAATTGATTCATGATACAGATATATGTATAGTATATATGATGATTTTGCAAAGCATTAGTTTGCAAATGGTTGGGTTTAAACTGATAAAGCAAGTCTCAGAAGCTCAGGCTGAAGTGAAAGTAGAGACTTGTCAGGGTATTATGCCACTGAGCCAACAAGTTACAGCTGCCATGACCTGCCTGCATCACTAGTCAGGTTTGATCCTCCTAAGGGGAGCTTTGATGGATCCATTGTGTTGCAGACATTCCATCCTTGTGCCAGCTGCATGACATGCACAATGGCAGGACTGTGCAGAGCGACAGCTGCCAGTAGTTGTTCTTTGCATCTCTCATAGGTGATTACATACAAGCAATGACACAAGCTAAACAAAAACTATAAGAATCCAAAAGGATCTGAGGCAAATGAAATTGATAAATACGTCTTAGGTTTTCTCTCTAATATTTCTCAATCGTTATGGCTACAATACACACAAAGAAGCTTACACAAACCATGATCACACAAACCTGTCCACACAGCAGTACTTTCTCACACTGTTTATATTGCACAATTGCAGTTGAATGATGTTATTTGTCTGGAAGAAGTCCCAAGAATTTGTGGATGTGACTTGGGTAAGTGTAATAAAGGTTTCTGGGTCACTTGTTTTGCTTTTGACCTGGTACACACAAGCCTCATTTAACCCCAATGAGCTGGGAAATGATACTGAGGCATTCACAGATTTACGTTTGTACATGAAATCAACCTCTCCCTGTAGGGCATTTAACGCAGGGTTATACGTAACCACAATGTATCCCACAGGGTATGCAATGCATGAACATTTCCACCGAGATGTAAAGTTCAGTTTCATAAGTCACAGTTTGGTCTGGAACGACACACCTTTATCTTGCTTGAGTATCCACTTACAGTTTAATTAATGGAATCAGTGTGCACCCCCCGCGACCCCGAAAGGGACAAGTGGTAGAAAATGGATGGATGGATGGTGTGTAACTCGCCAATGAACTGAAATTAAAATAAAAGTGTAAATATTACCTGACAATCCTAACAACTGCCCGTTTACCAATCAACAGACAGAAGCACACCACTAGCGTACCCCGTAGGCGTAGGAACTGGGGGGACATTAAAAAAATAAAAATAAAAAGTGGAAGCAAGTGGAACAAAAAAGGAGTGAAACAGCAGCAGGACTTACTCTGTTATTTTAAAAAGAGCAACGTCAGTGTGACTAACAGTTACATACCAACACAAAGATAACACCTCATACTTGACCATTTATTAACTTATTATGTGGAACTATGTTGACTTGATAGTACATAGAGTAATGAGGCAGTTAAAGCAATGAAAGGTGGAGAAACTGAGGAAGCTCTACACACTAAAAAATGTTGGGTTAAAAACTAACCCAATCTTAACCCAACTGCTGGTTCAGAAAAGGACAAACCCCTTATTTTAGTTATTTTAACTCAACATTTTGGGTTAATTTTTTTCAACCCAACTTTTATTTAACCAAAAAGTTTATTTAACCAAAACGTTGACTTATGACAACTTAATGTTGGGGTATTCCCAACCAAACTATTGGGTTGAATGACTTAACCCAAAAATTGAGTTATGCTAACTCAATGTTGGGTGATTGTAAATAATGTTAATGAGATGAATCCATAATACAATTCCCTTCAAGAAAAAAGTAACTTTTTAATTTAAAAAAGCCTTTCACCCAAAAATGTGTTACTCGTTGAAAAAATTGGTTCATAATAGGGCTGGGCGATATGGCCTTTTTCTAATATCTCGATATTTTTAGGTATATATATATATGGTGTGTCTGAAAAGGAGCAGGAAAAATCAAAGCTTATAATGTCCTCCTCCAGCACTCAAATATAATAATCTGATTATTGATCAACAATACAATACATAATCACCTGATATATAGAAATATTCAGTATATTATTACAAGATACATATACAGTATGTATCTCATATACATGATTTCATCGAATATAATTTGTATGAATACATTACTCCTTTGAGATATTTAATGTGTCTAATGTATATGTGTGTGTGTGTGTATATGTATGCGTGTGTGTGTCCCATGCACACACACAAACTGATGCACATATTTTTAAGAGTCGCGTTAACACAAGGCTGCTTTAAATTCAAATTTTATTTTAAATCGCTATCTCTGGCTTTGACGCTATCTTTGTAATTTGGTGGTAGTAAATTATTTCTAGCTTGCAAAGGTATTTGTGCAGTTTTAAATTTCAACAGATCCATACATTTTATTATTTGTGATTTTACACACAATACATTTGTGTGTTCTCCAAAGCCAACATTGTTTATTTTTCTCAGTGGTGTTTTTTGTATTGTGCATAACATCTGTAAGAGTATACAATTTGTTGTGGGTAACTTTTTATGGATCAAGATATGTTTTGTTTTTCCTAAAATTACAATACTTTTTGTTAAAGTATTTGGCCACACATATACTTGATTTGAGGTTTCCAATACAGCTTGTGGACTAAAATAAAACCCACAAGTGTATTTCTTTAAATCTATATGTTATCAGTTTCCAAATTTACATTAATTTGTACTTTACGGTTTCCAAACATGAATTTGGTTTTGTTTAACTTTAGAGATAATTTATTTTTGTCATACCAAAATTTCTAACTATTCATTTATTTTGTTACTACTTCCAAGAGCTACTCCAGGTTCTCTGCAGAACAAAAATATGTGTGTCATCAACAAAAAAACACAAACTTCAAAGTATACCTTATATATGTCATTGATGTACATAATAAACACTTTGGGACCCAATACTTACCCCTGTGGAACACCACAGGTAATGCATAAATATTCTTACTTGCGTTTGCCTGTTTGTACAAACTGCTGTCGGTTTTCTGTAAAACCTTTTTAGACAATATGAAGCCATCCCACTCCATTTTCTTTATCAGTATCAATCAGTTGCCTGTGTTCTGCACAAAACAAAAAATATTGAATACAAAAGATGCAGCCGAGTGACAATAAATCTATATCTATCTATCTTTGCATATATATGTGTATATACTATATATATATATACATATATATATATATATATATATATATATATATATATATATATATATATATATATAGGCACGTGCACACATAGGGCCCTATGGGTGCTCGAGCCCCTGCCCTTTTTTGCCTCGTCTTAAAAAGTGCCCTCTGCCTGTGTGTTTTTTTATTTATTTTTTTCCTTTAAACAACATTAATAAATTCCTGTCAGAGATGTAAAAAAAAAACAGCGGTACAAAAACTCCACGTTTTCTTGTAATACCGGGTTGTTTGAGCCTGCCGTTCCGCCAGAGAGAGAGAGAGAGAGGGCGAGTGTGAGTAAGTGAGAGGAGAGAGAGCCAACTGCGCCCCTGAGACGTTGTCAGGATGTGGACTATGGCGGGTTTGTTTTTCCGAGATGCAATAATAGTTGGAGCGGACATGGCTTGAAGGTAAGGACATATTTATTTTTTACTATAACAAAAAGAACAAACTAAAGGCAGCGCACAAGGCGGAGGTACAAACTTGACTATGAAACAAAAACTTGCACGTGGGCAAAAAACTAAGGACATGAACAAAAGTCGCTAACTGTGGCATGAATAGAAAAAACTTACTTTGACAAGGCATGAAGTGCGCAGAGGTGAACAGAGTGGTGTCGCCAGGCCGACTGCCTGGCAACAATGGCCTTAAATACTGGTGACATGATTAGTGAAAACGTGAGACAGGTGCGTGACATGAGGATGTGAAACAGGTGCATGACAAGACAGGTGAAAACTAATGGGTGACCATGGAAACCAAACCAAACAAGGAAGTGCAACCAGGAACTAAAAAAAGAGCCCAAAACCCAAGCAAAACAAAAACATGATTAACACAGACATGACAGACGTGACAGTGGAGCAACTTGAACCTGTGAGTTGATTGATTGATTGATTGATTGAGACTTTTATTAGTAGGTTGCACAGTGAAGTACATATTCCGTACAATTGACCACTAAATGGTAACACACCGAATAAGTTTTTTCAACTTGTTTAAGTCGGGGTCCACTTAAATTGATTCATGATACAGATATATACTATCATATATACTATCATCATAATACAGTCATCACACAAGATATTCACATTGAATTATTTACATTATTTACAATCAGGGGTGTGGGGGGGGGGGGGGGGGTAGGATATGGACATCAAGTAGTGGACATAGAGAGAAGGAGAGAGAGAGAGAGAGAGAAGAGAGAGAGAGAGAGGGAGAGAGAGAGAGAGAGAGAGAGAGAGAGAGAGAGAGATCAGAAGGCATAAGAAAAAGTATCTGCATTTGATTGTTTACATTTGATTATTAGCAATCCGGGGGAGGGTGTTAGTGTAGGGTTGTAGCTGCCTGGAGGTGAACTTTTATTGCGGTTTTGAAGGAGGATAGAGATGCCCCTTTCTTGTATACCGGTTGGGAGCGCATTCCACATTGATGTGGCATAGAAAGAGAATGAGTTAAGACCTTTGTTAGTTCGGAATCTGGGTTTAACGTGGTTAGTGGAGCTCCCCCCTGGTGTTGTGGTTATGGCGGTCATTTACGTTAAGGAAGTAGTTTGACATGTACTTCGGTATCAGGGAGGTGTAGTGGATTTTATAGACTAGGCTCAGTGCAAGTTGTTTAACTCTGTCCTCCACCTTGAGCCAGCCCACTTTAGAGAAGTGGGTAGGAGTGAGGTGGGATCTGGGGTGGAGGTCTAGCAGTAACCTGACTAGCTTGTTCTGAGATGTTTGGAGTTTAGATTTGAGGGTTTTGGAGGTGCTAGGGTACCAGAAGGTGCATGCGTAATCGAAAAAGGGTTTGAACGAGAGTTCCCGCCAGAATCCTCAAGGTGCTTTTGTTGACCAGAGAGGATATTCTGTAGAGAAATCTCGCTCGTTGGTTAACCTTTTTGATTACCTTGGTTTCCATTTTATCACAGGAAAGGTTAGCCTCTAGAATGGAACCTAGGTAGGTGACCTCATCTTTCCTGGTGATAACAATGTCACCCACTTTTATGGTGAAGTCATTGACTTTCTTGAGGTTGATGTGGGACCCAAACAGGATGGATTCTGCTTTACCCAAGTGTATGGATAGCTTGTTGTCAGCGAGCCAGGTGCAAGTTCTACAGAGCTCAGCACTGAGGATTTTCTCCACCTGTGACTTGTCCTTGCCGGATACCAGCAGGGCAGAGTCATCCGCAAACAAAAACAATTCCCAGTCGCATGCCGATGACATGTCGTTTATGTATATTAGGAACAGTAAAGGTCCCAATATACTGCCTTGGTGGACTCCACAGCTCACCGAGAGGGGGGGGGGGGGGGGGGGGCAGTGCCGTTCACCTCTACCACCTGCTCCCTCCCCTCCAAGTAAGATTGCATCCAGCTCCATGAGTTTTTGTTAAATCCGATTGCTCTGAGCTTATCCAACAGTTATAGCGTGGTTAACGGTGTCAAAGGCCTTCTGAAGGTCCAGCAATGACCATGCCGCAGTATTTGCCCGCGTCCACCTCATGTTTGATGTGGTCGGTCAGATAGAGAAGGCATGTGTCAGTGGAGTGGTTAGTTCTAAAGCCGGATTGGAATTTGTACATGAGTTTATTAGTGGCAAGGTAACTATCGACCTGTTCATAAACTATTTTTTTACATTACTTTCGAAATGGAACTGAGAATAGAAACAGGGTCGGTAGTTGCCAGGTTCCAATTTGCTTCCTTTTTTAAAGAGGGGAGTTACTCTTGCTATCTTAAAATCTTTTGGTACTTGGCCTTGTGTAATTGATAGGTTTATTATGTGCGTGATGATCGGGGCAATGATGGAGGCAGAGTCCCTGAGGAATCTGGAGGGAATATTATCAAGGCTGGTGGCCTTGTTAGGGTGGAGCGCGCTCAATTTTTTAAACACCTCATCAGCTGTGACCATTTCTAATTTGAAATCATCGTTGGATACTCCTAGCTTTCTGTAGAAGGCTTTAATGTGTTCAACACCAAAGCGACCAGAGTGGTGGGACAGCTTGTTGACAAGAGTTGCGGCTATGCTGGTGAAAAAGATGTTAAGTCTGCTAGCTACCTCCATTTTGTCTGTAATGAGGGAGTCACCCTCCTTGATGCTGATGTTGGTGAGTCTTGTTTTAAGTTTCTGGCTGCAACCAGGAAGCTGGTTGTTGAGAATTTTCCAGAGCTCACGTGGCTTATTTGTGTTTTTCCTCTATTTTGTCGTTAATGTAATTTTTTTTTTAAAGGATTTAGTCAGGTTGGTTGACTTATTTCTTAATTTATTGCATTGCTTTTTGAGAGTTGAAAGGAGTATTTTGAGGTTGATATTATTGGGTTGTTTATCTACTTCTGTTTTACATTTTTGGTATTCAAAGTATTTCCTGTCTCTGTCTTTTATGGCAGCTAATAGGTCCGGATTCATCCATGGTTCCGAGCGGGCTCTGATCCTGACTGTTTTCACGGGAGCCATGTCATTTAGTATCTTTAGGAACGCCGTTTTGAAGCGATCCCAAGCAACATCGACCAGATTGCTCGCGAGCACAGGGGACCGGTCCCACTCATCTAATTTTAAATTGAAATTGTCATTGGAGTATTTTTTGAGGGATCTGGATTGGGCTGTTATGTGGCCATTGGCTTTAGGTTTAGCTATTTTGCGGGTGCAGAAGGTTAGATAGTGGTCGCTAAGACCACAGATCATGACCCCACTATTTTTTATTTTAGGCCGGTCTGAAGTGAGAATGAGATCTATGGTCGATTGGGTGGAATCACACACCCTTGTAGGTAGCGCTATTAGCTGGGAAAGACCGTGCAGATTACAAAACTTGCTGAAGGATCTGAAGACAGGCGCATGTTTGCGTGAATATCTGTGTTCAGATCCCCAGTTATAATTTTCTCCACGTTGTCTGTCCCTGCCAAGCATTCTTCCAAAGCCCCATAGAAATCACTCTGATTAGGGGGTCTATAAACAGTCCCTATTAGTACCGGCTTAGCGTTTTTAAATTTGATTTCCGCCACACAGATTCCAGGTCATTGTGGTTAAGATCAGTGCGAGTTATGTATTTAATATCCTGGTGAATATACATACAAACGCCCCCACCGTGTTTATTCCTATCCTTTCTGATAACCGAAAAGTTTTCTATTTCTATCTCTATCTAAGTTATGTTATGGTCTAGTCGCCGTCCACTTATTCAGCATCTAATATGGGTAATATTTCAGAAAAACGCTGTATTATTCTATTATTCAATGTGTCAGCTTCTGTTTTTGCCGGACGTCGGAGCACGGCGCATCAATTGAGCACGGCACATCAAGTCCGCACAGAGCAGAGCAGATCGTGCGGGACAGGAAGTAGTGAACAAAATACAAAATAAAACACCGGGTTAATTTTCAAAATAAAATGCAGTGTTTACGGCGGATCACATTTTTCTCGCAGTAGAGTTTTAGATATAAAGTTTATTGTGACTTTGCTATTACTGTGTGGGTTAACAAGATAATAATGATAACAATAATAAGAAGAATAATGATAATGATAATAAGAATAATTATAATAATAATTATTATTAATAATAATAATCATTTCAGCATTCTGGGGATATAAGATGTAGGTTATCTGTTCGGAATATTACCATCTGTATTTAAAATTGATTCATGTTGATTATGCCTGCAGCACAATTTCAGTTTCAGTTGTTTAATTTGAGCATTAAGTGAGAAAGACCATAAGTTACAACTTGATGGTGTTTTCATCAAGTTAAGGGAAGAAGGACAGATTTTCACATTGAAGTTTTTTTTTCATTTGGGTATTTATTTTTGTATTTTTTTTCAAAGTTCATGTTGCACTGTTTAATGTTCAATATTAAAGTGCTTATCTTTAAAAATAAATAGCCTAATAATAAACCAATGTTTTGTTGCTTTTCATGTCTTCCAAGCCTATGATAATGTGAATTAACTCATTATGACCATAATTTGTTGACACAAAAGAAATGTCAATCACTTTTACCTACAAAGGACACACAGCTAAGTAGTTAGCTTCCTATTAGCAAATTTAATTTTACATTAATTTCCATATTGTGTAAAGGACCAAAAAAAAAATTCCTGCCCTTTTCTGACTTTGAGCCCCTGCCCCTCTATAATCATGTGCACATCCCTGTGTGTATATATATATATATATATATATATATATATATATATATATATATATATATATATATATATATATATATATATATATATATATATATATATATACACAGTATATATATGTATACAGTATATATATGTATATATATATGTATATATATATATATATATATATATATATATATATATATATATATATATATATATATTTATATTTATTTATATTTATTTATATTTAGTGTAATAGAATAATGTGCACATCTGTTTCTTAACATACATCAAACCTGAATAATTCTGATACATGACCACTTGACAATAACAATATTAAATACCTCAATGCTTCTTTACCCGACCAAATGCTGATATTTTCAAAATGTGTGAAGTTTAAAAAAAGCTCTCTATCTACATAAAAACACATTTACTGGCTGTCAAGTGCATTTTCTCCAATCAGATGCCTGAAGAGCAACTCCAGCTTTTATATTTATCACTCACCATAATAATACCGTATGTTGAAGCACAGTATGCCTGACTACAGTAGCCGTAATGCACCGACAATCCATCAAGCGGTGCGGCGTTGTAGCTTACTTTTTTTTTTTTTTTCTTTTTTTTTTTTTTTTTCTATAATGTCCTGCCCAGCTTCTCGGGCAAATCATATAGCAGATGTAGATGCCCATATCGGCTGTTCAGATTTACTTTACAAAAGAGAAGTGTAGGATACTTCTCTTGTTGCTTTACTTGTATTTTGACTTTATTAAATGTATTTATATTATCATTTGGTGCAGCCGGGCCGTAGCAGGAGGGGATAGAAAGAGAGAAAAAGGAAGACAGAGGGGGGAATTGTGGGGACAAGAGGGGGATTAGACAGAGAGACAAAAACAACAACAGCAAACACAACAACAACAACAACAACAACAGAGCAACATCAGCAAATACGACATGTACAAATATGATGGTAAAAGTAATAGCAAATAAGCAGTTAGCGAAAATTAAAAAAAAAAAAAAATACAGAAATGACAATGAGCATTATTACACTAAAAATGGAGCAATATGAATACCAATAGAAATAGTGCTATTGATAATAAACAATACCAGTACTTTACCTTTATTATCAACAATACAATTGTTCAAATGCAACAATACATATACGTAATGATAACATGAGATACGAAAGAATGCAGAAAAATGGAGGGGAAGAAAGAGAAGCAACCTTAACCTTGTAGATTGTTATAGTAACAATAGGTTAAGCTTTGTCAGTGTGCCATGTGTTATACCCAGTTTACCCTAGGGCAACAACGTTAATATATGTTTGATGAAACGTGATTATGTGCATGAGTGTATGTGTGCATATGTACTTGTATATGTACAGTATGTGTATGTGTGCTTGTACAGTGAATGTATATGTACAGTATGTGTATATGTGTGTACAGCGAATGTATATGTACAGTATGTGTATACAGTATGTGTGTTTGAACAGTGAATGTATATGTACAGTATGTGTATATGTGTGTACAGCGAATGTATATGTACAGTATGTGTATACAGTATGTGTGTTTGAACAGTGAATGTATATGTACAGTATGTGTAAATGTGTGTTTGTACAGTGAATGTATATGTACAGTATATGTATGTGTGTGTTTGTACAGTGAATGTATGTGTAGTATGTGTATGTGTGTGTTTGTACAGTGAATGTATATGTACAGTATGTGTATATGTATGTTTTTACAGTGAATGTATATGTACAGTATGTGTATACAGTATGTTTGTATAATGAATGTGCGTGTGGATGTACGAACTTTGAGTGTGTAAATATGTACTGTATTTATTTGTATATGTATGTGGGAGCGTAGGTACCTATGTATGTCTGTACGTATGTGTATGAGTATATGTGAATTTGCATGTACAATACATTTGACTCCCAGTGTGTGCGGGAGCCAGAGTACGGCCCCAGCCTCCCCGAGAACCCATCCCACAAACAGTAGGTGTGGTGCCCAGGGAACCAGGGGCCACCGCCCCCACGCAGCCAAGCCGGACAGCGACAGGAACCCCAGAGCCTGGCCCACCGTGCCGCCCACAAGGGCCAGCAGCAGGCCGCAGACAGACGCACCCGGCAGAGGACAAGGCACGAGAAAAACAGGGGGCAGCCAGACCCCAAGCCAGCGAGAGACCACACCCCACACGGACAGAAAGGCGGGACGCCCCGCCCGAGGGGCCCGGAGACCCCCCGCAACCGGACGGGAAGACCGCCCCCGCCCCACCGGCAACAGGGCCCCCACGAGCCCCCCCCCCCACCCCCGGAGAGTGCGGCGAGACCAGCCCACGGCCACCCCACCCAAGCCGGCCGCCACAGGACCACCCAGCACGGGGCCACAAGGTCGCTACCCCAACAACTGGCCGACTCGCAGCACCTTTTGTTGTAGCTTACTAAAGTCGTACTAAAACATTATGACAGATTTTTTAGCGCTGTGTGTAAAGTTCTATATTTTCAATGAAACTTGTACTTACTAGCTTTCTTTATTAAACAGGCATCAACCTACAGTCCACACGTATCTCTTATGTGTGACTGGTCACACTTATCATTACACCATGTACCAAATAAAAAAAAATTGAGGTCGGTAAGCACAACCAGAATTAATCTGTACATTAGGTGCACGGGTTATAAGGCACAGTGTTGATTTTTATTTTATTTTTATTTTTAAATTTAAGGATTTTAAGTGCACATTCTATTCCGAAAAATACGATAAATAAAAGTCAGCTTAAAATGAAGCCAATGGGAGCCATGATGTTGTTGCGTGTATTTCGACCATAAACCCCAATAAATAACCATCCAAAAACTGCCAACAATACTGTAATTACATTTCGTGACCTGAATATTAACAATATTAGCGATATTGTTATTAAATGTTAAGGACCTACATTTAGCAGCGCATTGATCAGAGAGAGGTGACTTCCTTTTGCTGCTGTATTGACATCATCAGCCGGTGAGCTGCTTTTTTGCCTCAGAGCTCGTGAACGTTTATTCTAAATTATAAATCATGCCTCTCACCTGGATAATAAAATGATGTGGACGTAACCTGAGACGTTGGTCAACTTTGACAAACAATTCAGACCCAGGAATGGTGAGAAAGACACAAAAAGACGCTTGGTTCCATCTACCTATTTTCCGAGGATTATGAATCATTCTTCATCTAAACAGGAATATATCAACATCCTAACAGTTGGCATCCCAGTGAGAGCAGACAATGTACAGTAAGTGATGTTTAATTATGTTTGGTGGCTCTCATGATGTCTGCAGTGACTAGAAATCAGTGCTTTTGTTGAAGGAAAACGTGCGAACGATGTGATGTGTTTGTAAAATGAATGTGCCACCGTATGCCTAAAATGAGCAAAATATGTAAATATTACATGTTATTAAGAATGTTACTACATTGCATATACTCACAGCGTGTATTTAAAATGTTGATGAAGGTTTTGGATGTTTTTTATGTGCTTTAGAGGCAGATTAGAGCGACTCGCAAAGGCTCCATTTTAAGCAGACTTTTGTTCACATTTATTTACTAGTTAGAACGCATTAAAAAAAAGAAAAACATATGTGCTCTTGTCTTACATTAGGACTGTGAATGATAGGCAACATTTAAAAAAAAGTACAGTTCCACTTTAAGGACAAAAATGGAAAACTCATAGAAATGTTTGTTTTTATATTTAAATATGTTTTCCGCCGTGTAACCACAGCTTTATGAACGTTTTTCTTTAGAACCAGAGTGTGTTGCCAACCAGTGAAAAAAGGGTTTGGCCTATCATCCCACCTGTCAGCATTTGCAACCATTGCGTCATCCGTCCGACCATGCTGAGACACTCGTTGACACGTTTGCTTTGCGGTGTGTTTTACAAACTTTATAGCCAACACATGTTGTTGGGCCTGACATGGAGAACAGTAGTTGTCCAACTGCAGAGCAGCTCCACGTCAACAACAACTGCAAAAAAAACAACTGCTGCTTGGTATTTTGTGGGTAGGAACCATGAAGGAAGAGCTTTGCAATGCTGTGTGGCAGAGAAAAATATAGCTTGGCTCAGTTGGTTGACCTTTTTCTTTAGCACTATGTGCATAAATCCTAAATGTTTTGTTATCATCAGCGGTGAAAGCGCCATGGTGCAAAAATAAACTTGAGCTTGAAAGGACACATCAAGAAAGTCTTTGTGTGTATTCACCTGACATACAGTCGTGGTCAAAAGTTTACATACTCTTGTAAAGAACATAATTTCATGGCTGTCTTGAGTTTCCAATCATTTCTACAACGCTTATTTTTTTGTGATACTTGAGCACATGTTGGTCACAAAAAACATTCATGAAGTTTGGTTATTTTATGAATTTATTATGGGTCTACTGAAAATGTGACCAAATCTGCTGGGTCAAAAGTATACATAAAGCAATGTTAATATTTGGTTACAGAACTTTCCTCCAGAAGGTCTTATCTTTGTCCATGTGATGTCAGATGAAACAAAAATTGAGCTGTTTGGCCGCAATACCCAGCAATATGTTTGGAGGAGAAAATGTGAGGCCTTTAATTCCAGGAACACCACACGTACCATCAAGCATGGTGGTGGTAGTATTATGCTCTATTATGTTTTGTTGCCAATGGAACTGGTGCTTTACAGAGAGTAAATGGGACAATGAAAAAGGAGGATTACCTCCAAATTCTTCAGGACAACCTAAAATCATCGGCCCGGAGGTTGGGTCTTGGGCGCAGTTGGGTGTTCCAACAGGACAATGACCCCAAACACCTGTCAAAAGTGGTAAAGGAATAGCTAAATCAGGCTAGAATTAAGGTTTTAGAATGGCCTTCCCAAAGTCCTGACTTAAACGTGTGGACAATGCTCAGAAAACCAAAAAGTCCATGTCAGAAAACCAACACATTTGGCTGAACTGCACCAATTTTGTCAAGAGGAGTGGTCAACAATTCAACCAGAAGCTTGTAGATGGCTACCAAAAGTGCCTTATAGCAGTGAAACTTGCCAAGGGACATGTAACCAAATATTAACATTGCTGTATGTATACTTTTGACCCAGCAGATTTGGTCACATTTTCAGTAGATCCATAATAAACTCATAAAAGAACCAAACTTCATGAATGTTTTTTGTGACCAACAATTATGTGCTCCAATCACTCTATAACAAAAAAATAAGAGTTGTAGGAATTATTGGAAACTCAAGACAGCCATGACATTATGTTCTTTACAAGTGTATGAAAACTTTTGACCACGACTCCCTGCACTTTCTCAATTCCACACACTATTGAACGTGACCCAATCATTTAGCTTCAAGTTGATAGACCCTCTTCTGAGATTACTCCTCGATATTTCTCCTGCATAATCCCAAAATAGGGTAAGTAGTCCTGCTGTAGAAAACACTCAGGCTTGTATCGGTCATGGCCCCATATCTGTTTATACGATCACACTACACGGTGCTGCAGAATGTGCACTACATGAGTGCAGACATATTCCCAGGATGTTAAATGCTCTGATTTGACTTCCGCAATAGCTGGATAAAGTCAACAGCTACAAGCAGTCCAGAATGAAGTCATAGAACATGATCTAATTCTGCGGCCAGATGACTGAATCATACATTTTGCTTTAATTCGAGGCTTATTAACTGAACAAAGCTCTCTGTGAGTTTCTAAGGATGATGATTGGTATGCGCTTTGGCTCATTTTCTTGCTCGTGGTTTACTTGAATTACTCAAAATTAAGAGGAATTAGTACTTAGTTGCAGATTTTTATTGACCGGAGGATGTGTGTCCAATTTCCTATGAACCAACCATGCTTTACAAGAAAAGTCATATGGTCTTGTCAGAGGGAACCTTTTTCTTCGACAAAAAAATCTTAATTCAGTATATAATGATTTCCATACTGGTTATAAAAGCTGAGGTCAGTCGGGTGAATGGTGCCCAAATCCATCTCTACATAGTAAATCTAACAGAAAGTAATACAATTGTAGAATACAAAAATGTGATGACACAACAGAAGGCAGTCAAAAAATAGTCCCCCCAAATGTCCCTGACAGTGTATGAATAAAGTATGTGTGTGACTGATTACAATGAGCCATTGAAAAGCACCACAGAGGTGGAAATACACTTAATAATGACTCCATTTACTTTTACCCATAGAAGTGGCTTGTCTTCTTTGGACTTCATTCCTCTATTAGACGTAGCCTGCCAGGGAGCTTTTTTTTTTTTAGTGCAAGTGGTGCCTTTGTGGCACTCACGCTAACCGACATTTAAAGAGGAGAGGTGCTTTTTGGGTTTATTCATTTTCGCAAAGAGGTTCAGGTGTGCAAGAGCTATTAAAGGGGCTGCTTGCAGTGTTATAGTATTTTAACCCCCCCTCTTCCTGGTCCGACCATGTTAGCCAGAGCCGGTCCATAGCATAAACACTCTATGCCAGGGGTTCTTATCCTTTTTGACGTCGGAGCCCAACTTTTCCACAACAGAAGGGCCCGGGGCCTGATCAAATATTAACACTAATTGTGTGGATGCTCCAAAGCATTCACACATATGGTTTTCTACACCAAAATTCATCTATTTGTTGAACTACTTATTCTTATTCTTCTCCAGATTTTGGCGCGCTCTACCTTCCACATTTTCACCCGATTCAAACCGTTCCAACTTCAAACTGTTCAGCGGGCTTTCCCTTAAAAAATTCCAAAAATTCCCAGATTTCCCAGAATTCCAGGTTTTCCGGGACATTGTTTCCATTCAAAATGAATTGGCCATTTTTCAAACGTCCACCATTTTCACATTTTTCAACCGATTCAAACCATTTCACCTTCAACATATTACACTCCTCCTGCACATTCAAACAATCATTTTAAGTAACCAAGTTAAAAAAAATTCCAGGAATTCCCAGAATCCCCGTTTTTTTCATACCCTTTTTTCTGGCGACTACTCCTTTCACATTTTTCAACCCACTAAACCGTTCCGCCGTCAAATCATTCCTCTTAGTCAGGACAAAAACAAAGTTGTTTTTTGAACTGCAAAAATTCCCGGTTTTCCCGTATTACAGGAATTCTGTAATACCATTTCTCAATTAACAATGTTACTACTTCAACATTTCTCGATGATTTGAAAAAATTCCAACACGAACCATTCAGAACTTTCAAAATATTTAGCAATTTCTAAAAAAATTCCCGCTTTTCCCCAAATTCCCAAATTTCCATGAAATTCCCATTGAAAAGAATGGGGCATTTTTCAAAGTTCCACAACTCCCACATCTTTCATCCGATTCAAACCGTTCCAACTTCTAAATATTCAGCCTGTTCAGGAATTATGTGCTCTCCTTCAATAATTACTCATTTTGAAGTTCAACTTCAGCATTGGAGCATTCACACGCAATTCCTTCAGGAATTGCTTCATCTCGTTATCATTAAGCTTAATCTTGATTTTAATCGTATTCAATAATCATATCTAACCTACTAACAGTTTAAAACCTTATCAAATAACATGAAACCATGTGTTAATTACAAAGATTATTATTTATTTAACACATAAACTTTAGGTTCAGGTCAGGCTGATATGAAAAATAATTACTTCCCAAATATACTGCGTAAGAAGGGAGTCATAAATAACTGACAAATATAAATGTACATACAATTTTCATTACTACCATAAGTGGTGGAAAAGTGTATTACAACTGAGTACCGCTGCGGCCCATACTGACCACAGCTGAGAAACAGATATTTTTGGTGGCCCTCTAGGGCAGTGTTTTTCAACCACTGTGCCGCGGCACACTAGTGTGCCGTGAGATACAGTCTGGTGTGCCGTGGGAGATTATGTAATTTCACCTATTTGGGTTAAAAATATTTTTTGCCAACCAGTAATTATAATCTGCAAATGATGTGCCGTTGTTGAGTGTCGGTGCTGTCTAAAGCTCGGTAGCGTAACCGTGTAATTATCTTCCATATCAGTAGGTGGCAGCCGGTAGTTAATTGTTTTGTAGATGTCGGGAACACGTTGTGTGAGACTACAAGGGTTTGTCGTCGCATCTAATGCTTAAACCAAAAATAAACAAAAGGTGAGTGCCCCTAAGAAAAGGCGTTGAAGCTTAGGAATGGCTATGCAGAATGAAACTAAAATCTAACTGGCTACAAAGTAAACAAAAACAGAATGCTGGACGACAGCAAAGACTTACTGTGGAGCAAAGACGGCGTCCACAAAGTACATCCGAACATGACATGACAATCAACAATGTCCCCACAAAGAAGGATAGCAACAACTTAAATATTATTGTTTGCTAAAACAAAGCAGATGCGGGGAATAGCGTTTAAGGAATACATAAAACTGCAACAGGAAAACACCAACAAAACAGGAAAGGCCACCAAAATAGGAGCGCAAGACAAGAACTAAAACACTACACACAGGAAAACAGCTACAAACTCAAAATAAGTCTTGGCGTGATGTGACAGGTGGTGACGGTACACCTACTTTGAGACAAGAGCTATGTTTATGCATGGTTGGTTATGGTTTAAAGTCATATCCAACAATTGTGACAACGACTTTTTACTGTCAACTGAGTTTTTTATTTTTTAATGATTTCTGCTGGTGGTGTGTCTCATTGTGCAACATGTGAATGTTTACGGGGAACTAAACGTGATATCTGAGAGGGAAACACATTTTTTCCAAAGCCCGACCCCCACCCAGACATACAACACTATTAAATAGCTCATGAAAACCAATATATGTTTTTATGTATTCATTGTAAGTGGGGCAAATCACTTACAGTACAGGCCAAAAGTTTGGACACACCTTCTCATTCAATGCGTTTTCTTTATTTTCATGACTATTTACATTGTAGATTGTCACTGAAGGCATCAACACTATGAATGAACACATGTGGAGTTATGTACTTAACAAAAAAAGGTGAAATAACTGAAAACATGTTTTATATTCTAGTTTCTTCAAAATCAATCAATCAATCAATCAATGTTTATTTATATAGCCCTAAATCACAAGTGTCTCAAAGGGCTGTACAAGCCACAACAACATCCTCGGTACAGAGCCCACATACGGGCAAGGAAAACTCACCCCAATGGAACGTCAATGTGAATGACTATGAGAAACCTTGGAGAGGACCGCATATGTGGGTAACCCCCCCCCCCCCTCTAGGGGAGACCGAAAGCAATGGATGTCGAGTGGGTCTGACATAATATTGTGAAAGTCCAACACATCAGCGAGAGTCCAGTCCATAGTGGGGCCAGCAGGAACCATCCCGAGTGGAGACGAGTCAGCAGCGTAGAGATGTCCCCATCTGATGAACAGGCTAGCGGTCCACCCCGGGTTTGGAGCAGAGTAGAAAAGAAAAGAAAAGAAACGGCAGATCAACTGGTCTAAAAAGGGAGTCTATTTAAAGGCTAGAGTATACAAATGAGTTTTAAGATGAGACTTAAATGCTTCTACTGAGGTAGCATCTCTAACTTTTACCGGGAGGGCATTCCATAGTATTGGAGCGCGAATAGAAAACGCTCTATAGCCCGCAGACTTTTTTTGGGCTCTGGGAATCACTAATAAGCCGGAGTTCTTTGAACGCAGATTTCTTGCCGGGACATATGGTACAATACAATCGGCAAGATAGGCAGGAGCTTGACCGTGTAGTATTTTATACGTAAGTAGTAAAACCTTAAAGTCGCATCTTAGGTGCACAGGAAGCCAGTGCAAGTGAGCCAGTATAGGCGTAATATGATCAAACTTTCTTGTTTTTGTCAAAAGTCTAGCAGCCGCATTTTGTACCATCTGTAATCTTTTAATGCTAGACATAGGGAGGCCCGAAAATAAAACGTTACAGTAATCGAGACGAGATGTAACGAACGCATGGATAATGATCTCAGCATCGCTTGTGGACAAAATGGAACGAATTTTAGCGATATTACGGAGATGAAAGAAGGCCGTTTTAGTAACACTCTTAATGTGCGACTCAAACGAGAGAGTTGGGTCAAAGATAATACCCAGATTCTTTACAGAGTCACCTTGTGTAATTGTTTGGTTGTCAAATGTTAAGGTGGTATTTTTAAATAGATGTCGGTGTTGAGCAGGACCGATAATCAGCATTTCCGTTTTCTTAGCGTTGAGTTGCAAAAAGTTAGCGGACATCCATTGTTTGATTTCATTAAGACACGCCTCCAGCTGACTACAATCCGGCGTGTTGGTCAGCTTTAGGGGCATGTAGAGTTGGGTGTCATCAGCATAACAGTGAAAGCTAACACCATATTTGCGTATGATGTCACCTAGCGGCAGCATGTAAATACTAAAGAGTGCAGGGCCAAGAACCGAACCCTGGGGAACTCCGTACGTTACCTTAACATAGTCCGAGGTCACATTGTTATGGGAGACACACTGCATCCTGTCAGTAAGATAAGAGTTAAACCAAGACAAGGCTAAGTCTGTCATCCCAATACGCGTTTTGATACGCTCTAATAAAATATTATGATCAACAGTATCGAAAGCGGCGCTAAGATCAAGAAGCAGCAACATAGATGACGCATCAGAATCCATCGTTAGCAATAGATCATTAGTCATTTTTGCGAGGGCTGTCTCCGTAGAGTGATTTGCCCTGAAACCGGATTGAAAAGGTTCACAGAGATTGTTAGACGCTAAGTGTTCATTTAGCTGCTGTGCTACAATTTTTTCGAGGATTTTCGAGATAAACGGAAGGTGGTACACCGGCCGGTGGTTTACCAGCAGATCAGGATCGAGGTTAGGTCTTTTGAGTAGAGGATGAATAACCGCTTTTTTGAATGCTAGGGGAACAGTGCCAGAGGAAAGTGATAAGTTTATAATATTTAACACTGATGGACCTAGTAATACAAAAAGCTCCTTGATAAGTTTCCCAGGAATTGGGTCAAGTAAACATGTTGTTTGTTTTGTCCCATTTACACATTTTGACAATTCCTCCAATGTTATTTCATCAAAGAGAGAGAAACTATTTTGGAGGGCGGTATCCGTCGTATATACAGTCGTATCTGTGTTAATAGAACCCAGTTGTAGCTGAGATGCATTGTCTTTAATCTCTTTTCTAATGACTTCAATTTTCTTATTAAAGAAATTCATAAAAATAGACACTCTTTGCTCTGATTACTTCTTCGCACACTCTTGGCATTCTCTTGATGAGCTTCAAGAAAACCTGAAATGGTTTACACAAGTGTGCTTATAGGCACTGTGATGGTATGGGTTGTGTATTAGTGCCCAAGACATGGGTAACTTACACATCTGTGAAGGCACCATTAATGCTGAAAGGTACATATAGGTTTTGGAGCAACATATGTTGCCATCCAAGCAACAATATCATGGACGCCCCTGCTTATTTCAACAAGACAATGCCAAGCCACATGTCACAACAGCGTGGCTTCATAGTAAAAGAGTGCAGGTACTAGACTGGCCTGCCTGTAGTCCAGACCTGTCTCCCATTGAAAATGTGTGGCGCAATATGAAGCCTAAAATACCACAACGGAGACCCCGGACTGTTGAACAACTTTTTTTGCAATGTGTTGCTGCCATTAAATTCTAAGTTAATGATTATTTGCAAAAAAAAAAAAAGTTTTTCAGTTCGAACATTAAATATCTTGTCTTTGCAGTCTATTCAAATGAATATAAGTTGAGAAAGATTTGCAAATCATTGTATTCTGTTTTTATTTGCGAATTACACAATGTGCCAACTTCACTGGTTTTGGGTTTTGTACATTCCCTCAAATGACTGACGTATCAAAGTATCGATATTTCATTATCAATCTGCACATCATTACAGCTATGTGTGAATGCTTTAAGGTAAGATTTGATGACCTTATGACATCTGTGTTGAGTGAACAGTGCAGAGTTCCATGCTGGGTTTACTGCTACCAGAGGTGTAGCATTCCTAATTTGACTCAAATAACCTTTTTATTCAACTTTGGCAGCAAAATGTATTTTATCTTAATTGTATGTTTTTATATTGTATATTACAAATGACAGAGTTAAATGACAGAAAAAAAAGTCAAATCTTTCCAAAGCCGATGCCATGTGGCCGCCCTGGTGTTTGTGACCCTAAGCAACTGCATAACGTGTTTGTGCGATGGGCCGGCCCTGCACACACACACACACACACACACACACACACACACACACACACACACACACAAACACACACACACACAACAAAAGGATAATGTTACAAAAGCAATGTTTGGGGAAAGTATACTATTTTAACAGCAAAATAGCAACAATAGCATCCGTTTTCAAATCCTTTCATTTTTGAACATCTCTTTTGTGAATGTGCATGCATGTCAGTCATTTTATTCAGGCCAAAATGCTATTTTTGCTGAGTTTACCTTACCTAATTGTGCAAATATATACACTTATTTGTTAAATATGTTCTTTTAAAGGCCTACTGAAATTACATTGTTTTATTTAAACGGGTATAGCAGATACATTCTATGTGTCATACTTGATCATTTCGCGATATTGCCATATTTTTGCTGAAAGGATTTAGTATAGAACAACGACGATAAAGTTCGCAACTTTTGGTCGCTGATAAAAAAAGCCTTGCCTGTACCGGAAGTAGCGTGACGTCACAGGAGGAAGGATTCCTCACAATTCTCCGTTGTTTACAGTGGAGCGAGAGAGATTCGGACTTAGAAAGCGACGATTACTCCATTAATTTGAGCGAGGATGAAAGATTTGTGGATGAGGTACGTTAGAGTGAAGGACTAGAGAGGCAGTGCAGGGTGTATCTTTTTTCGCTCTGACCGTAACTTAGGTACAAGGTCTCATTGGATTCCACACACTCTCCTTTTTCTATTGTGGATCACGGATTTGTATTTTAAACCACCTCGGATAATATATCCTCTTGAAAATGAGAGTCGAGAACGCGAAATGGACATTCACAGTGACTTTTATCTCCACGACAATACATTGGCGAAGCTCTTTAGCTACTGAGCTAACGTGATAGCATCTGGCTCAAATGCAGATAGAAACAAAATAAATAAATCCCTGACTGGAAGGATAGACAGAAGATCAACAATACTATTAAACCATGGACATGTAAATACACGGTTAATAATTCTCAGCCTGGCAAAGCTTAACAATGCTGTTGCTAACGACGCTGAAGCTAACTTAGCAACTTAGCAACCGGACCTCACAGAGCTATGATAAAAACATTAGCGCTCCACCTACGCCAGCCAGCCCTCATCTGCTCATCAACACCCGTGCTCACCTGCGTTCCAGCGATCGACGGTGCGATGAAGGACTTCACCCGATCACAGATGCGGTTGGCGGCTAGCATCGGCTAGCGCGTCTGCTATCCAAGTAAGTCCTCTTTGTTGTGTTGCTACAGCCAGCCGCTAATACACCGATCCCACCTACAACTTTCTTCTTTGCAATCGCCATTGTTCATTAAACAAATTGCAAAAGTTTCACCAACACAGATGTCCAGAATACTGTGGAATTGTTAAATGAAAACAGAGCAGTATGTATGGTGACACATTGGGTACAAATACTTCCGTTGCCGTCGTGACGTCACACGCATACGTCATCATACATAGAAGTTTCCAACCGGAAGTTTAGCGGGAAATTTAAAATTGCACTTTATAAGTTAACCCGGCCGTATTGGCATGTGTTGCAATGTTAAGATTTCATCATTGCTATATAAACTATCAGACTGCGTGGTCGGTAGTAGTGGGTTTCAGTAGGCCTTTAAATCCCTATTGAAAATATATGCTAGCTGTTGGTGGTGTCTTTGTATTTTTCGGTTTTAGAAAAAATTTAATTTGGCAGCCTGCTGAAACTCTACCTTTAGACTAAATTAGAGATAATGATGCGCTTGCCACACGTAAATGAGCATTATACTGCACTCCCCCTTCTTAAAAAAAGTGATGTTATGTTGAAATAACATATAACATAATACAATATAAATTATGTTGGAAACCGCATATTGAATATATAAAGGGAAAAATATCAAAATCCATTGCTATTCTTTATAAAGTAAGACACATACTGAATAAGAAATGTCTGCATATGTTATATTATTCTTTTATTTTTCCATATTTAACATATTGTGTTGAAGTTTGGGGAAATGTTTATAAAAAAAAATAGACCCAATAATTAAACTTCAAAAAGGGGTAATTAGAATAATACACAAAGCGTGCTACTATGAACCTACCAATCCATTATTTACAAGTTCTAATGTGTTACAATTTTCAGATATTGCTTTTTTAAAAACAATAGAAATTATGTTTCGAGTAAAGAACAACAGCCTTCCAGCTTGTATTCTTAGGTTATTTAAATTAAGAGGAGAAAACTATAATTTAAGGGGAATGTTGATTTTTGAAATAGGTAAAATAAGAACGAATATAAAATACAAATGTATTTCAGTTTTAGGAGTTAAAGGCCTACTGAAACCCACTACTACCGACCACGCAGTCTGATAGTTTATATATATATCAATGATGAAATCTTAACATTGCAACACATGCCAATACAGCCGGGTTAACTTATAAAGTGACATTTTAACTTTCCCGGGAAATATCCGGCTGAAACGTCGCGGTATGATGACGTATGCGCATGACGTAGTCAGTTAAACGGAAGTTATGGTACCCCGTAGAATCCTATACAAAAAGCTCTGTTTTCATTTCATAATTCCACAGTATTCTGGACATCTTTTGCAATTTGTTTAATGAACAATGAAGGCTGCAAAGAAGAAAGTTGTAGGTGGGATCGGTGTATTAGCAGCGGACTACAGCAACACAACCAGGAGGACTTTGTTGGAGAGCAGACGCGTTAGCCGGCGACCTCACCTTGACTTCCTATGTCTCCGGGCCGCCAAACGCATCGGGTGAAATCCTTCGTCCTTCCGTCGATCGCTGGAACGCAGGTAAGCATGGGTGTTGATGAGCAGATGAAGGCTGGCTGGCGTAGGTGGAGAGCTAATGTTTTTAGCATAGCTCTGTGAAGTCCGGTTGTTAAGTAGGCTTCAATGGCGTCGTTAGCACAGCATTGTTAACCTTCGCCAGCCTGGAAAGCATTAACCGTGTAGTTACATGTCCACGGTTTAATAGTATTGTTGATTTTCTATCTATCCTTCCAGTCAGGGGTTTACTTTTTTTGTTTCTATATGCAGTTAAAGCACGATGCTATCACGTTAGCTCGTAGCTAAAGCGTTTCGCCGATGTATTGTCGTGGAGATAAAAGGCACTGAATGTCCATTTCGCGTTCTCGACTCTCATTTTCAAGAGGATATAGTATCTGAGGTGGTTTAAAATACAAATCCGTGATCCACAATAGAAAAAGGAGAGAGTGTGGAATCCAATGAGCCAGCTTGTACCTAAGTTACGGTCAGAGCGGAAAAAAAATATGTATTTCACTGCATTCTAGTCCGTCACTCTAACGTTCCTCGTCCACGAATCTTTCATCCTCGCTCAAATTAATGGGGTAATGGTCCGAATAGCTCTAGCTGCGTTGAAAACAATAGGAAAATATGAGGGAGTGAACAACTGACAACGTCACGCTACTTCCGGTAAGGGCAAGGTTTTTTTTTTATCAGAGACCAAAAGTTGCGAACTTTATCGACGTTGTTCTATACTAAATCCTTTCAGCAAAAATATGGCAATATCGCAAAATGATCAAGTATGACACATAGAATGGATCTGCTATTCCCGTTTAAATTTAAAAAATTAATTTCAGTAGGCCTTTAAATGGTGGAACAAGCTCAGCGATGAGTTGAAGACATGTAGTTCTTTGTTAAGGTTTAAGAAAACCTTGAAAGGTGAAATAATAGAAAATTATAAAATATATCAATGATTACTTTCATCCTATTGATTTTTTGAACGTTGATGTTCCAGGTAATCTTATTTTCAGTGAATGTATAGCATAGGCAAATATAAGCCTTGGCTTCAGCCTATTCCTTTTCGGTCATTTTTTTAATATTATTTTTGTGTGTAAATGTGTATGATTGTTAAATATGTATAATCTGTACTGTTAATTTGATCACACAAAATGGTTGATTGTATGACCGAATTTCATTCATTCATGTTTTTCCTTCAAAATGTGACACTTTTACTTTGTCATGATTTTTTTCCTCCACTTCTCAAGACCATTTCATTTTCACAACTGTAATATAATGCACACTTTGTGTAAAGCCCAGTGTAAACATTACATTCAACACTCATCCGTCTTTCAGATTGACTGCAACAGAAGAGACAACTGGTAGCATTTTCTCTGCACCGCTTTAATTATGTGGCTCACTTTCTATTTTTGCCCAAAGGCAGCCGCACCTCACCCTCCTTTCCCCGGAACAGTTGGGACATTGCTCCATGATTGCTTGACAACTGTTCCAAACCCAATTGTTATTCCACGTGTGGTTTGAAGACACTTGCTCCGTCTCCTTCTATCCTTATAAGATACTCACATTAAAAAATGTCAAATTAAAAACTGAGCTATCACTTTGATGGATGTGAGACTTTTTTATTGAACATATTCATATTGTGGTGTAGTCATGGGTGGATCAACACCGACGATATTATCACTGTATTAAGGACACGTTACAATATTATTGTGGAATATGTTAAAAAAAAAAAAAAAAGGCTTAAAAATGTTATAGTGTGTGAAATGAAGTGGCAGGAATGTTTAGGATCACACACTTTCTGTAAATGAACACAAGCATAATGCTCAAATGCTTTAATCATATTTATTAATACAAACATGATTTTTTAAGTGCAAAGAATTGTGCAGGGACAATCACTGTTTCAACCAAATAGTAAAAAAACTAAATTAACAGTTAAGTGTCTTTAAAGTGACAATGTAAACATCAAGTGTAAAACAATAATGTTCATTTAAGTGTCTTTCAACTTTTACTTTCTGACAAGCAGTGTCCTCCACAGTTGACATGTTTGTATCAGTAACTGTCATGTTATCAATAACTCATCAATAAAGATGTTTAAGGTGCTACACTAATGGGATATGTTTAGAGAAAACGTTTATAGATTTTGTTACTTATTAATCTCCTGCGGTATGCTAACTCTTCTAACTGTACCAACAGTTAGAATTTCAAGATTCATACTACATTTCAATACAGCTTCTGCTCTTCACCTCTCAAACCATTTCAATCATTAAACAATATCGACTTTTAAACCATTTCTACATTCCACTAAAATTACCGTTCAACTGTAAAACTATTTCAATCTTTAAACCATTTCCACATTTAAACCATTTCTATAGTCAAACCATTTCAACAGTCAACCCATTTCAACATTCAAACCCATCCATCCATCCACTTTCTACCGCTTGTCCCTTTTTGGGGTCGCTGGAGCTTATCTCAGCTGCATTCGGGCGGAAGGCGGGGTACACCCTGGACAAGTCGCCACCTCATCACAGGGCCAACACAGATAGACAGACAACATTCACACTCACATTCACACACTAGGGCCAATTTAGTGTTGCCAATCAACCTATCCCCTTTCAATATTTAAACCATTTCAACATTTAAACAATTTCAACAGTCAAACCATTTTAACATTTAAACCATTTCAACATTCAAACCATTTCAACAGTCAAACCCTTTCAACATTTAAACCAATTCAATAGTCAAACCATTTCAACAGTCAAACCATTTCTACATTTAAACAATTTCAACAGTCAAACCATTTCAACAGTCAAACCATTTCAACATTTAAACCATTTCTACATTTAAACCGTTTCAACATTCAAACCATTTCAACAGTCAAACCCTTTCAACATTTAAACCATTTCAACATTTAAACCATTTCAACAGTCAAACCATTTCAACAGTCAAACCATTTCAACACTTAAACCATTTCTACATTTAAACCGTTTCAACATTCAAACCATTTCAACAGTCAAACCCTTTCAACATTTAAACCATTTCAACATTTAAACCATTTCAACAGTCAAACCATTTCAACAGTCAAACCATTTCAACATTTAAACCATTTCAACAGTCAAACCATTTCAACATTTAAACCATTTCAACAGTCAAACTTTTTCAACATTTAAACCATTTCAAAATTTTAACCATTTCAACAGTCAAACCAATTCAACATTTAAACCATTTCAACAGTCAAACCATTTCAACAGTCAAACCATTTCAACATTTAAACCATTTCAACAGTCAAACCATTTCAACATTTAAACCATTTCTACATTTAAACCATTTCAACATTCAAACCATTTTAACAGTCAAACTTTTTCAACATTTAAACCATTTCAACATTTAAACCATTTCAACAGTCAAGCCATTTCAACATTTAAACCATTTCAACAGTCAAACCATTTCAACAGTCAAACCATTTCAACATTTAAACCATTTAAACAGTCAAACCAATTCAACATTTAAACCATTTCAACAGTCAAACCCTTTCAACATTTAAACCATTTCAAAAGTCAAACCATTTCAACAGTCAAACCATTTCAACAGTCAAACCATTTCAATATTCTAATCATTTCAACAGTCAAACCATTTAACATTCCAATCATTTCAACAGTCAAACCATTTAACATTCCAATCATTTCAACAGTCAAACCATTTCAACAGTCAAACCATTTCAACAGTCAAACCATTTCAACATTCCAGTCATTTCAACAGTCAAACCATTTCTACTTTCATCATACATACAAATAGCATTTCCGTTCATTATCAGCTTTTCAATATTCAAACCTTTTTAACATTCAAACTATTGTTACATTCATTCTACGTTCCATCAGCGTTTCAGTTCAGCTTCAGCTTTGGAACATTCAGCACACAAAAAGTGCTGTTCCAGAAATGTTTCCCACAAAGTTGGAAGCATTAAATCATCCAAAATGTCTTGACGAGTTGCTGGATTCAGATTGAAGGAGACAAAACCTAAGCAGCAGACGAGCTTAGTATATTTTAATACAAATTCAGCAGTCACATTTTCTCTTCCACATAATTTGGGGAATATATGCCTGTAAGAAGTTAAACAGTTGTATGTTCATTTCATTCTCTTAAAACCTCATTGGTCAAACTTTTGTAACAATTTAAATGTATTACGATCACAATGCTTATTTTCAATTAGACTGTCAATTATATGTTAGCATCAAGCTAGTAGCATACGGGCCATCTTTTACTACTAGCAGGAGGTTATGTAATAGTTGCCATTGGTTTTTCAGTTAGTTAGATGTTAGTACATCAGTCGAGAAAAATTATCAAACTACATAAATAACATCCTGTAATTTGATTTTGATATACTTTTTTTATCTTGATAATGTTACAGGTCTCACAGGAATGTGAGTTCAGTAGACAAAAGGTTGTGTTCATAGTCTAACCCCTGGAAAACACAGGCAATGTTTAAGAAGAGTGAAGACACGAACAATCCTTGAAGCTTCCCAAGTTTCCTCTCTTTATTACACATTATATATATTTCCTATAAACCACAATAACAATATAATTATTATTCTCTAAATTCAATATTACATTCTCAAAACATATCTTGGTATATACTTCTGTATATTTACATTTCTATATAGTGTTGTTACAGAAACATCTTGAATAATAGAATCTTTTACAAATGGGGAGGTATCATTTAGACATGAAATGTCCTTGGGAAGTATACTTGGAGTCAAACAAAATGTATCCACATCACTCAGTTCATTATCTATTTACAAATATAAGAAACAACAATAACATATTTACACAGATAATAATATGACCTTGTGTGAGATAGAGATAGAAGAGTATTTCTCTACAACACAGAACTCTATATATACACACTGCAGTGCTCTTCGGTTGGCATAAAAAGGGTTAACTGCTCTCAACTGACCCACACGCATAGAAGAGCTAGCCAGATGCTAACACACTGTGGTATTAAAGTCTAAAGCAGGGTTCCCCAAACTTTTTGACTCGGGGGCCGCATTGGGTTAAAACAATTTGGCCGGGGGCCGGGCTGTATATATATATATATATATATATATATATATATATATATATATATATATATATATATATATATACATATATATATATGTATGTATATATATATATATATATATATATATATATATATATATATATATATATATATATATATATATACATACATACATACATACATACATATATATACTTTCTTATACTTTCCGTGCTCGCGATGATGTCACGTTATCGATGAGAAAATGCATTTTTAGACAATAGGATTTGCCTGAGCGGCTAGGAGACACCGTGAGTAGCAAGCGATACAAAGTGGATAAAAAAAGACGAAAAAAAATAATACTATTTTTTATTTTTTTTAATACTTGGGCCTGATTTGGACGCTGGCGGGCCGGATTCGGCCCGCGGGCCGTAGTTTGGGCACCCCTGGTCTAAAGGCACTAAAACATCAATCTCTGTCGCTGAACCATATTACATTTGAATTGTAGGGTGTTTAATTATCAAACGTTTACATTTGAGATATTTCACAACATTACTGACCTGGAAAACACAGGCAATGTTTAAGAAGAGTGAAGACACGAACAATCTTTGAAGCTTCCCAAGTTTCCTCTGAGGGGATGGGGAGGTAATACCCACACCTAAAAAGGGACCTACAGGAAACTACTTCACTACACATTAGTTCCGCTCTTCATTTCTGTCTTTACACTAACATGGATGGAAAACGGCTATAACCTTTGACAATAAAAAGTGATTGACAAAAAACATATATATCCCACATTGTGAAGGCATCACAATAACACCAATGAGTTGACTGATGAAATTTTTTACATAATTTATTCAGAAAATATAAATAACGACAAATAAAGGTAGAATACTATTAACCGCAACAGGTAATTGGAAAAAAAATCCAACATTATGATTTGTACAATTTCAGAATGTGCTCGTTCTATTTTTAAACAGAGAAAACAATCTGAAGTTGTCTTTATTTTTAAGTTATCGTTATAATTTAAGGGGGAATTTAAATTTCAAAAGGCTTAGTTATAGAACGACCATTAAAAGTTTTTGTATTTCAATTTGTGGAGTGAAATTATGGAATGGTTTGAATGTGGAGTTAAAGCAATGTCCAAACATAAAGCAGTTTAAAACAAAGTATAGGTGCATGGTATTCCAGAGGTACAGAAATGAAGAAGGGCTTTGATATTGGGTTGTTCATGTTACAGAAGAGTGTGGGGCTGCCCATTGAGGCAGTGGTGCTGCTGTGGTGGCATGATGCCATTTCCATGATCACTAGTGGTAATGGTGTGGCTACTGTATGTATATGTGTAGTGTGCATATGTATGTATATATCTATAATTTATGTATATACAAGTTCATTAAGTTTGTACATAGAGTGAACAGGTAGTGCTAGCTCAGAGTAATTTATGATTTAAAGACAAGGGGTGGGATTAAATAAGTGTAAACTTCTTCTCACTCCTTTTCAAATATGTAAAAAAAAAAGGAAAAAAAAGAAAGTCCAAGCTATAGCACTGTATTGGATCAGACTTGCTCTTGTTTTTATGCATATTTGAAATAAAAATATATCAATCAATCAATCAATCAATCGTGCCGTGATTTCACCAGTCCGGCCCACTTGGTAGTAGATTTTTCTCCATGTGGGCCCCGATCTAAAATGAGTTTAACATCCCTGGTTTAGGTTGACGAAGGGCAAGCGAACTACCATTGCTAAGCAGGAGGTAATGCTTTTACAAGCATAGTTATGTGTTTATTTACACAAATTACTTGTATAAATATTACTTTACCAAGTGGGAAAAAGTGGTAATGTATTTGACGTAGCAGGCTTGTTCACTTGTTGTTGACATGACAACAACACATTGTCTTACATTACTTAATTTAGTAACACAAAACTATTTCACTTTAAAACTTTTTGTTTGTCTGTTTGTTTGTCACAAACATTTGGTCGGTAGTTTACAGTCAGCTGAAAAAGCCTGCATAGCTCAGCCTGTTGTCAGCGATGAGCTCATCCATTCCTCTAACGGGAGGCGACATGAGCGAGGCAAACAATAAAACCCGACTCTCAGGTGGGTCCAAGGTGTTATGTAATGCCCCCCCCCCTGAGGCCACCTTGTATTTTAAATTAAATCCAGGCTGTGATTAGGATGAGGTTCAAAGTTGTCTTCTGGAGCGAGGTAAAAGTTGACTGCATTTCAAAAAGAGTGTGCTAATTATTAGGCACTACTCATTTTCATTTACCCCGACGAAGAAAATGACCTCACTTAAACATTAAGCTAATGTCCGATGGAAATGTGCTGTTGAAAACTGATTCAAGATGTACACTGTAAAAGTCAACAACTGGTGATCCTTTGAAAGTACCTCCATCAAACAAATGTAAATGCACTCAATTTTTTTGTTTCTGGGTTAAAATTAACAACCCATTTAATGATAAAGCAGATTGTGAGAAGCAGTTGATTAATATGTCACACTACAGCAGGTCAACACAGCTTCCACATTTAAAATCCTGGAGACCGCCGACCTTCCCGCTGGAATGACATCACAGGTCAGAGGTTAAGCCTCCCTCTCGAGGTGATTGATATCTTTAGCAAAGGCAAAAATAAGGCACAGCCGTCTTCTGTTATTCTACCTTTGATATAAGTAGATTGCTTCCTGCTGCGGGAACACCGTTACCCTGGCAACCGCTGCTGTTACATGAGGGTATGATCTCATACCGCCCGGCCTAAAGCGCCACCTACGGGTCGCTTGGAATTCGATTTATACAAAAACAGGTGTGCGTCCCTGATATAAACACTGATATTTATAATCTAGAATAATTTGTGTACATGCACATCAAATATATACAGTATAGTACAGGGGTCGGCAACCCAAAATGTTGAAAGAGCCATATTAGAGAGACTTAGAGACTTAAACTTAGACTTCCTTTTATTATTAGCATCAAAAGATTACAGTTGGTACAAAATGCGGCTGCTAGACTTTTGACAAGAACAAAAAAGTTTGATCATATTACGTCTATACTAACTCACCTGCACTGGCTTCCTGTGCACTTAAAGGCCTACTGAAACCCACTACTACCGACCACGCAGTCTGATAGTTTATATATCAATGATGAAATCTTAATATTGCAACACATGCCAATACGGCCGGGTTAACTTATAAAGTGCAATTTTAAATTTCCCGCCACACTTCCGGTTGAAAACGTTTTTTTATGCTGACGTATGCGCGTGACGTCAAGGGTTGGTACGGAAGTATACGGACCCATTGAATCCTATACAAAAAACTCTGTTTTCATCTCAAAATGCCACAGTATTCTGGACATCTGTGTTGGTGAATCTTTTGCAATTTGTTTAATGAACAATGGAGACTGCAAATAAGAAAGTTGTAGGTGGGATCGGTGTATTAGCGGCGGACTACAGCAACACAACCAGGAGGACTGAGAGATGGATAGCAGACGCGCTAGCCGCTGAACTCACCTTAACTTCCTCCGTCTGCAGGCCGCCAACCGCATCTGTGATCGGGTGAAGTCCTTCGTCGCACCGTCGATCGCTGGAACGCAGGTGAGCACGGGTGTTGATGAGCAGATGAGGGCTGGCTGGCGTAGGTGGAGAGCTAATGTTTTTAGCATAGCTCTGTGAGGTCCGGTTGCTAAGTTAGCTTCAATGGCGTCGTTAGCAACAAAATTGTTAACCTTCGCCAGCCTGGAAAGCATTAACCGTGTAGTTACCTGTCCATGGTTTTATACAAACCCCGTTTCCATATGAGTTGAGAAATTGTGTTAGATGTAAATATAAATGGAATACAATGATTTGCAAATCCTTTTCAACCCATATTCAGTTGAATATGCTACAAAGACAACATATTTGATGTTCAAACTGATAAACATTTATTTTTTTTTGCAAATAATCATTAACTTTAGAATTTGATGCCAGCAACACATGACAAAGAAGTTGGGAAAGGTGGCAATAAATACTGATAAAGTTGAGGAATGCTCATCAAACACTTATTTGGAACATCCCACAGGTGAACAGGCAAATTGGGAACAGGTGGGTGCCATGATTGGGTATAAAAGTAGATTCCATGAAATGCTCAGTCATTCACAAACAAGGATGGGGCGAGGGTCACCACTTTGTCAACAAATGTGTGAGCAAATTGTTGAACAGTTTAAGAAAAACCTTTCTCAACCAGCTATTGCAAGGAATTTAGGGATTTCACCATCTACGGTCCGTAATATCATCAAAGGGTTCAGAGAATCTGGAGAAATCACTGCACGTAAGCAGCTAAGCCCGTGACCTTCGATCCCTCAGGCTGTACTGCATCAACAAGCGACATCAGTGTGTAAAGGATATCACCACATGGGCTCAGGAACACTTCAGAAACCCACTGTCAGTAACTACAGTTGGTCGCTACATCTGTAAGTGCAAGTTAAAACTCCTATGCAAAGCAAAAACCGTTTATCAACAACACCCAGAAACGCAGTCGGCTTTGTTGGGCCTGAGCTCATCTAAGATGGACTGATACAAAGTGGAAAAGTGTTCTGTGGTCTGACGAGTCCACATTTCAAATTGTTTTTGGAAACTGTGGATGTCGTGTCCTCCGGACCAAAGAGAAAAAGAACCATCCGGATTGTTATAGGCGCAAAGTTGAAAAGCCAGCATCTGTGATGGTATGGGGGTGTATTAGTGCCCAAGACATGGGTAACTTACACATCTGTGAAGGCGCTATTAATGCTGAAAGGTACATACAGGTTTTGGAGCAACATATGTTGCCATCCAAGCAATGTTACCATGGACGCCCCTGCTTATTTCAGCAAGACATTGCCAAGCCACGTGTTACATCAACGTGGCTTCATAGTAAAAGGGGGGGGGGTAAAACGCAGGCTTCTCAGATGGTGAGATAACTCCTCTAAACGACTGTCTTAGAGTGGCCAAAGGTATAGATGTGTGAGTCCAAGTTAAAGGAAATGGCGGGCTGTCTTCTTCGAATGGATTTATTACAATCTATTCAAGCTGGGTAACGTTTGCCGGGGTCTATAACAACATATACATATATACATATATATATATATATATATATATATATATATATATATATATATATATATATATAAATATATATATATATATATATATATATCCATCCATTTTCTACCGCTTATTCCCTTTTGGGGTCGCGGGGGACGCTGGAGCCTATCTCAGCTACAATCGGGTATATATATATATATATATATATATATATATATATATATATATATATATATATATATATATATATATATATATATATATATATATATATATATAATTTATACATTTTATAGTGTCTTTAAAAGTGTGCAGTTGTTTATACTAAATTAGGGACTTTTGTTGAGGCTAAAACCAATTATTCATGTTTACATTGATTCTTATGAGAAACTCTGCTTCACTATACAAACTTTTCGGTTTACGAACCATGTTCAAGAACCAATTAAGTTCGTAAATCAAGGTTACACTGTACATGCATCAAATCCAGAAAATAAATGCAGATACAGTGGTAGTCTACATTGTTTTTTGTTGCCCCACTTTCAGTATTAAAACACATTTTTAAACCAAATTTATGTCCCAGTTTTCATATGCCGTTAGTTATTGTACGGGCAAACACCCTGTGTAACAAATAATTGAAGTCCATTAACCAGATTATATTTGAGAATCCATACGTGGGCGACTGTCTCTGTTCTTAAGGGCAAGGGTCTCAAGCACATGCGGCTGCTAAACAACTAACCATTTGTGTTTTGGATTTGTGTTTTTTTTCTTTTTTTCTTTTTATGTATTGAGCCCCTCCAACCCCACCCCCCACTGTTCTGTTGACCTCTGCTCTGTTTTTCAGATTGCTCTAAGGCCAACAGTGCGGCGTAGCCAGAAGACACAGTGAAGAATTTAGCAATTAGGCCTTCTTAAACCTTGCTACTATGGATTTTTTATTCTCTGCATGAGTCATCGATGTCATCTATGGAACCTTATGCTTGCTCAGCATCGGTGTTGGCCATCCTCGGCAATCACCTGAGCTTCTTGACTCTCTGCCAGGTTTTTTGAATGAGTTCTGGAAAGTTTTTGACCATCCATTACAAATTCATATTGCTCAAACAGGACAAGAAGTATGTGGTTGAATATAGTATATACCAGGGGTCCCCAATTTGTCCGGGGGCCGGGCTGTATATATATATATATATATATTAGAGATGTACGGTTTCCGGACACAACCGGATAAACCGCGGGTCGGGCGGGTGACATGACAAAAAAATAGATTTTAAAGAGATTCGGGCGGGGTGGCGGTTGAACCAATTCGGAAATATATATACATAGTTAAATGTTGTTACCCACAAACGAAAAACGAGCAGCACTCTTTGAAACAGTCAATTATTCTGGAGCTGGAGCTGATGGCGCATCACCGAAAAAGAAAAGGATTGACTTCCCAGAATGGGAGGTGGATACACCTGTGCCTGTTGATGAAGTAGATTATTCCTCTACAAACTTCCATCTCGACGGATCAGCAGAGGAAAATCTACTTTCCTTTTGGGGGAAACAAGGACAATCATTCCCACGACTACAACACCTTGCCAAGAGAATCCTATGCGTCCCAGCAACAATTGAGTGCCGCAAGTGAGCGCTCCTTCAAGCGCAGCAGGGCGCATTTTAGAGGCCAGGCGCTCTCGCCTGAATCCTGGCACTGTAGATGCCATTTTATTCCTGCATAGTGCTAACAAAAAAAAAAGTAAGTAGACATACGGTTGGATATGTTAAACGAATTAGTCTACGTTACCTAGGCTATACCAAATAAGCCAATGTCTAACCTATTTTGAGTTCGGTCAGCTGAATAATTTTGATGGTTACGTGTTGTTTGGGCACACTACAATGCAAAGGAATTAAGGCAATTGCGTTGTTTATTGTGTTTTTTTTCTATTCGAGATGTACTACTGTGTGTTAATTATTTGGCCTCGCTTTCAAGTGAAGCGCATCTCCGATTGGCTACAATGTACGGCTATTTAGCCTGCTTTGTTTGTCGCGACCGTTTATTTTCATTATAATTCAAGTTTGATGATAAAGTGCAGTTTGATGGGTTTGATTTCCCCCTTCAGCTATTTGCCTTGGCCAATAAGTTGCAGGTTATTTATTATTATTATTTATTTAATTTATTTTTGTTTAAATAGGGATGACATACATATGTTATTGTATAATTTAAGTTTGTGCGCGTGATTGACAGCCTAAGGCTTATGAGGCAAATTTTTTATTTATTTTTTTATTTCAACTTAAAAACGTATGAGCCTATGCCTATGCCTATAACATAGGTTATGTGTTTATCTTTATTTTCCTGCCTGTCGTTGACAATTGAGATTGTCTGATATGTTGTCATGGCTGCAGATCAATCAATAAAGGTTCATCTTTGTCGCGAAATTGTTCACTGTTTCACTGTGCACCCCGCCCTCGTCCCTATTTGAGCATTATAACGTTAACAAGTTAATATTCATTGAAATAAATTCAGAATTCAGAGTTGTTGGGGTAGTGACCTTGTGTGTCAGCATGTCTGTGATCTTCTTTTAATTCTTTAAAAAATATATATATTTAATTATTTATTTATTTTTATATATTTTATTAATATTATTATTATTTATTTATTTATTTTTTATTTTTTTCCCCCTACCTCAGGGGGGGAACTCGGCGGGGCGGTTGCTGGTTGTTCCATCTCCATCGTTGGGGTCCCTGCGGGTGGGGTGGGTGGTTCCCGTGGCCCCGTGCTGGGTGGTCCTGTGGCGGCCGACTTGGGTGGGATGGCCGGGGGCTGGCCTCGCCGCACTCTCTGGGGGTGGGGGTGGGCTCGTGGGGGCCCGGTTGCCGATGGAGCGGGGGCGGTCTCCCCGTCCGGTTGCGGGGGGTCTCCGGGCCCCTCGGGCGGGGTGTCTCGCCTTTCTACCCGTGTGGGGTGTGGTCTCTCGCTGGCTTGGGGTCTGGCTGACCCCTGCTTTTCTCGTGCCTTGTTCTCTGCCGGGTGCGTCTGTCTGCTGCCTGCTGCTGGTCCTTGTGGGCGGCGCGGTGGGTCGGGCTCTGGGGTTCCTGTCGCTGTCCGGCTTGGCTGCGTTGGGGCGGTGGTCCCTGGTTCCCTGGGCACCACACCTACTGTTTGTGGGTTGGGCTCTCGGGGAGCTTTTATAATTGTAAAGGACAATGTTTTATCAACTGATTGCAATAATGTAAATTAGTTTTAACTATTAAATAAACCAAAAATATGACTTATTTTACCTTTGTGAAAATATTGGACACAGTGTGTTGTCAAGCTTACGAGATGCGATGCAAGTGTAAGCCACTGTGACACTATTGTTCTTTTTTTTTTTTTTATAAATGTCTGATGATAATGTCAATGAGGGATTTTTAATCACTGCTATGTTGAAATTGTAACTAATATTGATACTGTTGTTGATAAAATTCATTTTTGTTTCACTACTTTTGTTTTGTTTTGTGTTGTGTTTGTGTCTCCGCTCAAGTGCTCTGTTTATTGCAGTTCTGAGTGTTGCTGGGTCGGGTTTGGTTTTGGAATTGGATTGCTTTGTTATGGTATTGCTGTGTATTGTTTTGTTGGATTGATTAATTAAAAAAAATAAAATAAAATAAATAAAACAATTTTTAAAAAATAAATAAATAAAAAATCTATTTTTAAAAAATGAGAATCGATTCTGAATCGCACAACGTGAGAATCGCGATTCGAATTCGAATAGATTTTTTCCCACACCCCTAATATATATATATATATATATATATATATATATATATATATATATATAAGATATATATAGCGCACTTTCCGCGCGCGCGATGATGTCACGTTATCGATGAGAAAATGCATTTTTAGACAATATGATTTGCCTGAGCGGCTAGGAGACACCCTGAGTAGCAAGCAGCACAAAGTGGATAAGAAAAGACAGGACATTTCACGCGGGCCTTATTTTAGACGCTGGCGGGCCGTAGTTTGGGGATCCCTGGTATATGCTGGCAGAGACAATTATTTCCCGCTCCCAGGTGGTGGGGGCTCTTCTGTGGTAGGTGGGGCACCAAGCGCCGGATACGCTGAAGATCATTCCTGTACCGGCTGAGTGACTTGCTGGACTGTTGTCGTTATATCTAAGCTACAGGCTGAGGTTCTCGGATGGAGTCACTCTTCAAAGCTAGCTTGTCATCTGGGACTTCGACAAACTCTATTCTTGTTGTCGCAGAGTTTGTAGTAGCCGACCATCCCCAGGGATGCCGAGCAGTTTGTTCTGCTCTGTTTGCTCTCGGAATAAATCGTCGCATCAGACCCCTGCATGTCAGCTCCAACCGCTCCCAATCTCTTCTAAACCCTGGTCCCATATCTTGATGGACTTTGTGACTAGTTTGCCTGTTTCTAATCACTACATGACAGTCCTCACCATTGTGGACAGTTTTCCAAGATAGCACACTTTGTTCCACTGGTCAAGCTACTTATTCTGCGTGTGATCAGACTTCTTGGCATCCCGATGGATATTTTCTCAGAAAGAGCTACAGAGTTTTTTTTTAGTATTGAGAGCTTTCTGCAAGGCACTTAAGGCGTCATTCAGTCTGTCGTCGGGTACCATCCATAGACCAATCGACAGTCTGAAAGAACTTATTAGGACATGGAGGCTGCCATCAGGCAAGTCTATCACAAAGACCTGGCCAAGTGGGCGCAGCAACTTCCTTGGATTGAGTACACTCACAAAACTGTGGTCAGTTAAGTCACTGGGATGTCACCTTTCTGCGCAGCCCATGGGTTCAAGCCTCCTGCCCTTCCTTCATTGGCCAACCGCCATTGCAACAGAGCTCCCACTTATGTTTCTGGTCAAAAGGTGTGGCTGTTCTCCAAAGACCTACCTTCTGCGGTTTCATTTAAGAAGCTTGCTCCTCGTTTTGTCGGTCCTTATGAGATATAGCGCATCCTTAACCCTTATGTAGTTAGAATTAAATTGCCTGGTTCGCTCAATTTTCTTCCCACTTGCCATGTGTCCAAGCTCAAGCCGGTAGAGACCAGTTCCCTAGGCCCTCCTGTCCCGCCTCCTCCTATGCCTATCACTTTATGATAATAGTTTTGAAATGTGGCTCACCTGTACTTGGCCTGTTCTTAAATTGACCTCGATTGAAAGAAGATTTTTGAATATTCAGCCAGGTGAACAGATCAGATATATTATCTATGCCATGTTACAGTGGCCAAAAATATTACGTATATACTCATCAAATAAAACATATGCCTTGTTTTTAATGAATATTTAAGCTTACTACGCTACTGTATTTTAAAGTGGTACTTGGGAAGCCAAGTATTTTGTGATGTGGTACTTGGTAAAAATGTTTGAGAATCACTGATCTATGTTTCATGGCAAACTGTTTCATTGTCTCTGCTTGATTCATCAGGATCCTGTCACTCTTGCTTTCTAAACAGTAAGAAAGTTGGCAGTTTATGGCATGTGATATCATTCATCACTGTGAAAAGAGTTGACATGAAACAGGTGTATTTGTGCATGTGTGCATGACCGTCAGTTGATAAGCATGTAGTCTCATTAGGTCAAATATAACCACAGGCATACATTAAAGAAGGACAATGATGATCCATTTTTTTTTTCTAGCAATGACAAAAAAGTGACACATTTAACTGACATGTTTTAAAGATGGTGTTATGTCATCAATGCTTGCCAAAAAGAGATTGGGGGTGGGCAAAACAACAAACTTTTGATTTTGTAATAACTTTATATTCCACTTATTGGACAATAAACTGCAGCTGCCATGTAATTCCAAAACACAAATAACTTCATTGTAAATGTCTGAACTGAAATACAACAGCCCCCAGGCGACCCGAGTAAGGTCATTGTCAAGATGTGGATTCAGATGTGTGAGCTAAGAATTAAGGAATTTGAAGCTGTTGAGACCCACTGATAAGCATCGGAACAAACGTATGACCTCACAATTGAGATGATGATTCTGTGCACCGCCGTTTCCAACATCATTCTTGTTTGCTGGATAGAAAACATTTTCAATTTTCACAAAGCAATAAATAACTTTCCTGGTTTATGCTTTGAAAATTAATCTGCAATAAAGTATGGGTAATAGTAATAATTCTACATATAACAAAAGTTGATGCCAAATCATTCTGACTGAAGCTAGTGTTAGTTGCTGTAAGTATTCTTTGCAACAATATTTACTAGAGATTATAGAGGCCAACCAAGCAACAGCATTCTTGAACATGCACTTAAGTGCAATATTGAAAATATGAAAAAAACATTTCATATGCTCTCACCAATGTGAATACAAGCTGCTCATCAAGGTGATACACTTATGACTTTTATAAAATTAAAAACGATTTGGGGTTTGATTAGTGTGTGAAGTACATGCAGTTATCATCTTTCAGGAAAAACTGTTATACATACTTGGATTATAAAAAGTCTGATCACCTTCAGTTCAGTTTGGAGACATTATTGAGCATGTAGCCTATATATAATCCCCCATCTTGGTTGTCTCATTCATTCATTAATTCCCTTATTATTTGGTACGGCATTGATATATACAGTCGCGGTCAAAAGTTTACATACACTTGTAAAGAACATAATGTCATCGCTGTCTTGAGTTTCTAATAATTTCTACAACTCATATTTTTTGTGATAGAGTTATTGGAGCACATACATGTTGGTCACAAAAAACGTTTGGTTCTTTTATGAATTTATTATGGGTCTACTGAAAATGTGACCAAATCTTCTTGGTCAAAAGTATACATACAGCAATGTTAATATTTGGTCACATGTCCCTTGGCAAGTTTCACTGACAATAAGGCACTTTGGTAGCCATCCACAAGCTCCTGAAAAGCTTCTGGTTTAATTTTTGACCACTGCTTTTGACAAAAATGGTGCAGTTCAGCTAAATTTGTTGGTTTTCTGACATGGACTTGTTTCTTCAGCATTGTCCACACATTTAAGTCAGGACTTTGAGAAAGCCATGCTAAAACCTTAATTCTAGCCTGATTTAGCCATTCCTTTACCACCTTTGACGTGTGTTTGGGGTCATTGTCCTGTTGGAACACCCAACTGCGCCCAAGACCCAACCTATGGGCTGATGATTTTAGGTTGTCCTGAAGAATTTGGAAGTAATCCTCCTTTTTCATTGTCCCATTTACTCTCTCTAAAGCACCAGTTCCATTGGCAACAAAACAGGCCCAGAGCATAATACTACCACCACCATGCTTGACGGTAGGTGTGGTGCCCCACCTTTTCTCCTCCAAACATATTGCTGGGTATTGTGGCCAAACAGCTAAATTTTTGTTTCATCTGACATCACATGGACAAATATAAGACCTTCTGAAGGAAAGTTCTGTGGTATATATATATATATATATATATATATATATATATATATATATATATATATATATATATATATATATATATATATATATATATATATATATATATATATATACATACATATATATACACTACCGTTCAAAAGTTTGGGGTCACCCAAACAATTTTGTGGAATAGCCTTCATTTCTAGGAACAAGAATAGACTGTCGAGTTTCAGATGAAAGTTCTCTTTTTCTGGCCATTTTGAGCGTTTAATTGACCCCACAAATGTGATGCTCCAGAAACTCAATCTGCTCAAAGGAAAGTCGGTTTTGTAGCTTCTGTAACGAGCTAAACTGTTTTCAGATGTGTGAACATGATTGCACAAGGGTTTTCTAATCATCAATTAGCCTTCTGAGCCAATGAGCAAACACATTGTACCATTAGAACACTGGAGTGATAGTTGCTGGAAATGGGCCTCTATACACCTATGTAGATATTGCACCAAAAACCAGACATTTGCAGCTAGAATTGTCATTTACCACATTAGCAATGTATAGAGTGTATTTCTTTAAAGTTAAGACTAGTTTAAAGTTATCTTCATTGAAAAGTACAGTGCTTTTCCTTAAAAAATAAGGACATTTCAATGTGACCCCAAACTTTTGAACGGTAGTGTATATATATATATATATATATATATATATATATATATATATATATATATATATATATATATATATATATATATATATATATATATATATATACATATATATATATATATATATATATACATATATACATATATATATATATATATATATATATATATATATATATATATATATATATATATATATATATATATATATATATATATATATATATATATATTCTATTGTGTATTTCTTTTTAAACAAAAGCTGCTGTCTTTTTCCATGAAAAATGATGGTATGGTAGCAACAATGGGGGACCACAAATCCTTTAAACAACAACAAACCTACTACTCACGACATACTTCGTGAGAGACAACAGAGGCTGCTTTAGGACAAATGATGTTCCAGAACCTTATATTTTTTCTGCCTGAATATAAGGAGGATGATCTACAAGTTTCAGAAGCTGTGTGCCATTACCTCCCTGCTTGGCACTCAGCATCAAGGGTTGGAATTGGGTGTTAAATCCCCAAAAATGATTCCCGGGCGCGGCACCGCTGCTGCCCACTACTCCCCTCACCTCCCAGGGGGTGAACAAGGGGATGGGTCAAATGCAGAGGACAAATTTCACCACACCTAGTGTGTGTGACAATCATTGGTACTTTAACTTTAACTTAAACTAAACAAATCCATCTTAAGTGAAACACTAAGCATCATGAAGAAGTATTGCTAAGGGCTAAACAAGATGTACAAACTATGAACAATAAAACAATCACTTACTGTACGATGTCTACTCTCAATGGGATGTCGACTGATGGAATGTTCATAACTTCCCTTTTATATGAATAATTAATGTAGTCGTCACGAAGGGTAAAAAAAAAAAAAAAAAGGTGCCGCAACGAGCGTCTTTTTGTGTCTTTCTCGCCATCTCTGGGTCTATGTTAGATGTCAAGATTTTACAAACTACTTGGTTTATGGCTACAAAATTCTGCTATTCATGCATGATGTATAATCTAGAATGATTTATTACCTGCTCAGAAACGATGCACCCCCAGCAGCAGGACACCAGCTGGCTAGTATGTCAATACAGCAGCATAAGCGAGTTAGCTCTCTGTGATCAATGCGCTGCTCAAAATAGACCGTCTGCGTTGGTGCGTATAATAACAATATCGCTAATACTTGGTTAATATTCAAGTCGCAATATGTAAATGGAGTATTTCTGTCGGTTTTTGGATGGTTATTTAGAAGGCTTCGTGGGTGGAATAGAGGAGCCCCCATTGATTCCATTGTTAGATGACTTGCTAACGTTTATTTACAATTTAGAATGCATGAAAAAAAGAAAAATATATCTGTTCTTGTCTTACAGGGATTGAGAATGATAAACAGCACATTTATTTCCCAGTTTTGCACATTTTCAGTATGACTGATCTGCTGAGGATGGCCATGACGTTTGAAATGGTGGCGGTTAGACGATATTTTTACATACTTTACGAGTTGGAAATATAATTGGATATGGTTTAACGGATAAAATGAAACACCATTCAACATATAAATAGCATTTATTTTTCCGTTATAGTGGAACTTTAAGGTTTGCGCTAATTTGCATAACCTTAGGGTTTAAAGTGAAGCTGTTGGAGAGGATGATAAAGCAGTTCTCTGATGCATTGGCTAAGCTGGCTTTTTTTCTTTTTAAATCTTTTTATTTAGTTATTGTATGTAGTTGTTTTATTACTGTAAGTCCATCTGTGTTCAGTGAGAGTGACTGAAGTGTTGATTTAGGTATGAGGTGTGGTGCATATTTGATTCCCAGCCATGGTTGGAAAACCCAGCCATTGGAGATGTCCTGTGCCAGTCTCAAGTCGGTTGCATCAGGAATAGCACCTGGTGTAAAATCTAAGCCAAACTAAATATGTGATTGACTTCATGTTGCAGGAAAAATAATAAATACAAAAAATATTATTACAATCAGCCAAACCATCTTGTACTGAGTAGCCAGGACAAATACACATACATTGCATCTGGAAAGTATTCACAGCGCCTCACTTTTTGAAATTCTAATTCCAAAATAGAACGAATCAATTTTTGTCCTCGAAATTCTACAGACAATACCCCATAATGTGAAAAAGTTATTTTTAAACTTTTTGCAAATTTATCAAGCTTATAAGTTTCGGCCATTCCTCTTTACAGCACCTGTCAAACTCCATCAGGTTGGATGGGAAGCGTTGGTTTTCATCCAGGATGTCTCTGTCCATTGCTGCATTCACCGTAGTCTAGTCAGGGAGGTGACCAAGAACCCGATTGTCACTCTGTCAGAGCTACAGCATTTCTCTGTGGAGAGAGGGGAATATTCCAGAAGGACAACCATCTCTACAGCAATCGACCAATCAGGCATGTATGGCAGAGTGGCCGGACAAAAGCCATATCTTACTAAAACGTTTGTTAAAAGGCTCCTGCAAAACTCTCAGACCATTAGAAACTAAATTCTCTGGTCTGATGAGACAAGATTGAACTATTTGGTGTGAATGCCAGGCATCATGTTTGGAGGAAACCAGGCACCACTCATCACCAGGCCAATACCATCCCTACAGTGAAGCATTGTAGTGGCAGCATCATGCTGTGGGGATGCAGCAATGTACAGAGACATCCTGGATGAAAACCAACACTTCCCATTCAATCTGATGGAGCCTGAGAGGTGCTGCAAAGAGGAATGGGTGAAACTGCCCAAAGATACAGTAGGTATGCCAAGCTTGAGGCATCGTATTCAAAAAGACTTGAGGCCGTAATTGCTGCCAAAGGTGCCTCAACAAAGTATTGATCAAAGGCTGTGAATACTTATGTACATGTGATTTTTTTTTGGTTTTTATCTTTATTAAATTTGCAAAATAATTTAAAAAAATAATAATAATTGAGGAAAAAATGAATGTATTCTATTTTGGAATAAGGCTGTAACATAAAATGTGAAAACGAAAATGAAAAAACCAAGCGCTGTGAATACTTTCCGGATGCACTGTATACCACCTTCCTAAATTGACTCTCATACTTTTATTTTATGCCCGATTTATTCTGTTGTGACATTTAGAATATGTATACGATACAATACATTTATTGGGGTGTATATACATAGACTGATTTTAAAATTTTAAAAACCATATTGAATATTTAATTAATAACTTATTTAGAAATGTCGGGTTTATCTGTGTTGGCCCTGTGATGAGGTGGCGACTTGTCCAGGGTGTACCCCGCCTTCCGCCCGATTGTAGCTGAGATAGGCTCCAGCGCCCCCTGCGACCCCGAAGGGAATAAGCGGTAGAAAATGGATGGATGGGTGGTCTACTCTCAAAATTGAAGCACTTTCTTCCACTCGACGCTCTCCTAATTCTGTATCAGACTCTAGTTGAACCACATATAAATTATTGCAATGTCCTAGTTAACTTAAAAAAACAGGAGATTCTTCAGAACAAAATCATACGTGTTGTATCATTGGCAAACTTTAACGCTCTTTCAGATCCTCTTTTTCTATGGATACGAGCTCCTGAAGCTTACTGAGTGTAACATATGCCCCAGTGCTTGTAACATGTATAACGTGGTATATGGATTAAATTCTAGACTCTGCCAGCTCATTCCAGTGACCATTCCTTCTCATAGACAACACCAGAAGTAAACCTTTATTAAGACGGACAAATCGTCATCTAAAGTTTACAAGCTTCAGTATAGCCTGCAGAGGCCTGGAGATCTAGAATGAGACTGATAGCAAAATAATTACATTCTTTGAACATATTTAATTTAACAAATTTGCTACGTTATGCTTAGTATATTCAGCACACCCAACATGGCTGGCGATTTCACATTGGTCGCATATTTTTGGTCTTGACTCTTGTATGTTTGGTACGGTTATCGCAAATCTTCAAGATGGAACTTTCTAACCAAATTTGAACAATTAGATGTTGAAACTGATTGGGTGTATGAAAAGCTTCCTTCTCTGTAAATGTAATCCAGTTGGTATGTTGGTAGGTAATTGTGAATGGGTGTTTGTTGGGTCGATTTTGCAATTATTGTATTGTACTGTATTTTGTATTTAAATGATGATGTATATTTTAACTGTGGGTCCCTATCGATAAGCTCTACGCCAGGGTTGTCAAACTCATTTTCATTGAGGGCCACATTGTAGTTTTGGTTTCCCTTCGAGGGCATGATATATCACGAATGATATATGAATTTGCCTATGCGTTTAATAATTATATATATTTTTTACATACACTGTAAAAAAAAAAAACTGTGTTTTTACAGTAAAAAACTAGCAACTCAATCACCAGAATTTTACTTTAAAATGTACAGTGTTTTTTGCAACATATTAAAGGCCTACTGAAACAATTTTTTTTTATTTAAACGGGAATAGCAGATCCATTCTATGTGCCATACTTGATCATTTCGCGATATTGCCATATTTTTGCTGAAAGGATTTAGTATAGAACAACGACGATAAAGTTCGCAACTTTTGGTCGCTGATAAAAAAAAGCCTTGCCTATACCGGAAGTAGCGTGACGTCACAGGAGGAAGGATTCCTCACAATTCCCCGTTGTTTACAATGGAGCGAGAGAGATTCGGACCAAGAAAGCGACGATTACCCCATTAATTTGAGCGAGGATGAAAGATTTGTGGATGAGGAACGTTAGAGTCAAGGACTAGAGTGTAGTGCAGGGTGTATCTTTTTCGCTCTGACCGTAACTTAGGTACAAGGGTTCATTTGATTCCACACTTTCTCCTTTTTCTATTGTGGATCACGGATTTGTATTTTAAACCACCTCGGATACTATATCCTCTTGAAAATGAGAGTCGAGAACGCGAAATGGACATTCACAGTGACTTTTATCTCCACGACAATACATCGGTGAAGCTCTTTAGCTACAGAGCTAACGTGATAGCATCAGACTCAAATGCAGATAGAAACAAAATTTAAAAAAACCCTGATTGGAAGGATAGACAGAAGATCAACAATACTATTAAACCATGAACATGTAAATACACGGTTAATAATTTCCAGCTTGGCGAAGCTTAACAATTGAAGCTAACTTAGCTACAGAGCGGCGGCGTGCGTTGTAGCTTTCGACGACACCCCGGCCGCCATCAGAGTCGGCAAGAAACATAAATTTCCCCAAAGTTACGTACGTGACATGCACATAGCGACACGCACGTATGGGCAAGCGATCAAATGTTTGGAAGCCAAAACTGTACTCACGGTAGTGCGTCTGCTATCCAGCTCAAACACAACACAACCTCCTGGTGTTGGTGTTGCTGTAGTCCGCTGCTAATACACCGATCGCACCTACAACTTTCTTCTTTGCAGTCTCCATTGTCCATTAAACAAATTGCAAAAGATTCACCAACACAGATGTCCAGAATACTGTGGAATTTTTCAATGAAAACAGAGCAGTTTGTATGGTGACACATTGGGTACGAATACTTCCGTTGCCGTCGTGATGTCAAGCGCATACGTCATCATACATTGACGTTTTCAAGCGGAAGTTTCCCGGGAAATTTAAAATTGCACTTTATAAGTTAACCCGGCCGTATTGGCATGTGTTGCAATGTTAAGATTTCATCATTGATATATAAACTATCAGACTGCGTGGTCGGTAGTAGTGGGTTTCAGTAGGCCTTTGAATGTAAATGGAAAAACTTCACCATCATTTTTGTTGTATTCTGGAAACTGAGCTGCCAATTTTTTACCGTTAAAAAAACTGATACTACTTTACCTTTAACAGTAAAAATAACAACCATAGATCTTACAGTAATAACACTGGCAGCTGAGTCAACAGAATTTCCCGTTAAAAAAACAGTTGTAGGGTTTTTTCAGTTTACAGTAATATGTGACATGTCCAGGGTGTACCCCGCCTTCCGCCCGAATACAGCTGAGGTAGGCTCTGGCACCCCCCGCGACCCCAAAAGGGACAAGCAGTAGAAAATGGATGGATGGATGGATGGATGGATGCTGTAAAAAACATTGCACATTTTAAAGTTAAATGTATTGTCATTTTTACAGTGTACAATTTGATGGATAACTCTCTCTAAAACCATAAATCAAGCAGAAATTGAAGTATTGTAACAAAATAAAATGTTTGGAAAGTATGATAATATATTTTTTGCTATATTGGATAATATGAAAGTTTAAAAAGTATGCAATGGCATACGGTACCTGCATTTTTTTTCTGTTAAAATAGAAAGAACAAATACATTTAGTAAGAAAAGATAAAGTACTTTATTGACACATATTATTCCCAGGCCTTTGTGGGCCACATACAATGATGTGGTGGGCCAGACCTGGTCCCTGGGCCTTCAGTTTGACACCTCTGCTCTACGCTTTTAGGGATTCCCTTTTTGCACAACAGACTCTAATATTAACGATACTGTAATATAACAATTACATTTGTAAATAAACAAATCAATAAAAATAAATTAAACAATGAAACATTCAAAGTCAGAAGAAGCAAACAAGCTTGTAACATTAAGCCCACTCATGAAGTCTTCCAAGATATGCATAGTGAATTGTGAGTTATATTTATATAGCACTTTTCTCTAGTGACTCAAAGCGCTTTACATAGTGAAACCCATTATCTAAGTTACTTTTAAACCAGTGTGGGTGGCACTGGGAGCAGGTGGGTAAAGTGTCTTGCCCAAGGACACAACGGCAGTGACTAGGATGGCGGAAGCGGGGATCGAACCTGGAACCCTCAAGTTGCTGGCACGGCCACTCCACCAACCGAGCTATACCGCCCCATACTAGATGTTTGTCTGACTTTAGCAGAGAAGTCAACTTAAGCGCTGTCACAGTCCATTGTCTTTACATTCGTGCCTGCCCATTATTCCAAACTCAAACTTCCTATCTGTGATGAGACTGGACCAGAGGGCTGATCATACTTTTGTGATGACATGCAGCAAGTGGAAAAGTACAGACCCCCTCTCGCGTGGCATTTCACGTTCTCTCCCCTCAGCCACAGCGCAGCTATCGCTCTCTTTTTATGCGGGCAGTCATGGTGACATCACCCCCGGACATGTCTTCCAAGTCCTACTTAGTGGCTCGAGGAAAATGGAAGAAAATCTCACAAGGCCTGTGGTGAGAAAGCATCAGGTTTTTATTTTCAACTTGGGCGGCAGTGATATCAGCCATCAGACTCGAAAAAAAAAAACTGTTTTTTACAAGCAAAACTTCAAAGCTCTCAATAAAGAGAGATGGCACAATCACAGAAGGTTCAAATCAGTGCAGAACTTGAAATCCATGGATGTGGGCTGAAGAGTTATATACAGCAAAGAGAGCTGTAGGGAGGCAAGACTTCCAGAGTAAACAACATCAGGAAGGTGTTACAGTAGCCTAATCTGAATTGCTTGGGAGAGATAGGACACCTGGTTCAAATCTAATCTGACAGTGTCTCTGCGAGAAAACAACTTTCCATCCTCTCTAAATATTTACAGTCTCAGGTACAAGGCGTGCAGTGCAATAAAATATGAAAATGTCATACACTTAAAATACTTGAACTAGGACTTTTTAAGGCTTTTTGCTGTTTATGAAAAGTTTAATATAATACAGAGGCAGCCGGTTTGTGTAGTACCTGCAGCCACCAATAACCCTAACATAGGCACACAACGAACTCGATCCACACAGATTTAAAGGGGACCTGCACTTTTTGAAATTTTGCCTATAATTCACAATCTCTATGTGAGACAAGAACACATATTTTTGGTTTTCTTTGCATTCAAACTCGTAAATAAATGTAAATATTAGTCTACCTACGATGGAGTCAATGGGAGGTCTTCTGTTCCGACCATAAAGCCCTCTAAATACCCACCCAAAAAGCGAAAACCATACTCAATTTACATTTGAATATTAACCAAGTATTAGTAATATTGTTATTAGAAGCACTAACATTAAGGGCCTATTTTTAGCGGCGCATTGATCAGAGAGAGGTAACTTCCTTATGCTGCTGTATCGACATCGACGGCTGGTGAGCTGCTTCCTCGCCTCGGAGCTCATGAAAGTTTATTCTAGATTGTAAATCATGCCTCTCAACTGTATTGTTTAAATAATGCGGACATAATCAGAGAAGTTGGTACACTTTGACAGCCATTTTAGAACCGGAAATGGCAAAAAATCCAGAAAAGACGCTTGGTTCCACTCCCCTTTTTTTCTTCTCAGGGATTATGAATCACTTTTCATCCAAACAAGAATATAGCAACATCCTAACTGTCTGCATTCTAATGACAGCAGACATTGTACAGTAAGTGATGTTTAACTAGGTTTGAAATGAATTGAGTAGTAATTAGTGATGTTGTTGAAGGAAAAAGCCAATATTGTGATGCTATTGTGAAATTAATGTGCCACCATATGCTTAAAATGAGCAAAATACATAAATATTACATGTCATTATGAGTGTGCCTTTTATTACATTAACATATATACTTACAGCATGTATATAAAACCTTGATGGAAGTGTTTGGAGGTTTTTTTAAAAGCGCTTTGTCGCCAGAATAGAGCGATTCCCATAGGATGCATTGTAAGCGCACATTTGCTCACATTTATTTACTATTTAGAATGCATGAAAAAATAAAAACACTTGTGTTCTAGTCTTACATAAGGATTGCGAATCATAGGCAAAATCCCCCCCCCCCCCCCCCCCCAAGAAAGTGCAGTTCCCCTTTAAGATTGGCAAAATAACAATTTGATAACAGTTTGAGACCAGAAAAAAACCTTTTAACATAGCACATCTCGAGATTTGCAATGAGGAGGAGGGGACGGCGGCATCTGGCCTGAATCTGCCGCCACCAGGGATGCTGCTCCGTTGTCCACCATACTGTGCGAGGAAAAGGGGGTGAGGGGGTGGTACAAGCAGGGAAACAAAAGAACACAAAGGACATAAAAGACATTAAAAAAAATCACAGAGTTGATGCAACCAGCTGCCACTTCAACGGTACCTGTTCTACATACAGCTACAAAATTAAACACAAACAAAAAATAGCAATAAATAATACATATTGCGCACATACGATTCTATCATACATAGACAACCAACAAAACAAAACAAAAACACAGATTCTACCATACATAGACAACCAACAAAACAAAACAAAAACACCATTTCAACACCTACACACACCTATCTATGCCCTTTACTGCTATAATGCTGCAAATTTCTTATTATGGGATACATAATAGAGTCCATCCTGACCTCCTCCATCACAGTGTGGTTCCCCGCGCCACAGTCCAGGATAAGAATAGACTGCAGCGCATCGTACGTGCTGCTGAGAAGGTGATTGGCTGCAAGCTCCCATCCCTCCACGACTTGTTCTCCTCCAGGACCAGGAGGCGTGTGGGTCGGATCACAGCTGACTCTTCTCACCCTGGACACACGCTATTCTCCCCCTCTCCCCTCAGGCAGGAGACTACGCTCCATCCAGACCCACACCTCCCGCCACCTGAACCAGTTTTTTCCCCTCGGCCATCAGGCAAGTGAACAATAACTCCTAACAGCAGCTCCTTGAATTCCTTGAATCCCTTCTAAGTCTATCTGATAGCTCAGTCAGCTCTTTTTTTATACCAAATATGTGTAATATGTGTTTTATGTCGCACGTTTGCACCAAGAAAAATTCCTAGTTTGTGAACCCGTTCTCAAGCAATGGCAATAAAACGATTCTGATTCTGATTCTGATTCTGATAAAAGGTTATCTTATCTTATCTTACGACAGTGACCTCTACAGTGCTCCACGCTATTGTCTGCTGGGGTTTGGACTGCACGGCCAGAGACAGGAACAAACCGAACAAAGCAACCAAAAGACCGACTTTGTCCTAGGCTGCCCACTAGCTCTTAGCAATGTCCAGCCACGTGGATGAGCGAGAATCCATCCATGGAGATCAAAGTGTTCGATATATGCTCATTCAGCATGGTTCCGTGAAGTTCGCCCATCCCGACGCCTAACGCTAGCGGCGTAGCACTGTCTCCTCCTCCGCATCTCCTCCGGTCTCTCCATGCGGACTACAGTGTGGCAGAAAGTCAACAGCCGGTCGCCAAAATCAAACATGGCTATGACCATAAGGCTCCCCCGAATTGGACCCTAAAGTTCCAAAAAAAGCACCAAAAAACACAGCAGAAGTCACATAAGTGCCACCCCTTGTTGTGCAGTCTCGTAAGGGCCCGAAACAATGAGCAAAAAACACACAAAAACAAGACGAAAACATTAGGACACAAAGAAGGCTACACAAGAGTGCAGAGCTCCTGCAACCAGCAGCCACTATAATATAATAATATCTTGAAAAAACAAACAAACATACAAATAATTACATATAAATACACTGTATGTGGGATTATTGCCAATGGCTAATTTTCACTACATAAAATGGTATGTATGTGAATCTTATCAATTTTACAGGACAAAACAAAATGTTTAAAAAGTAGCAATTCATTAAACTTCATCAGAACAAACTAGGTGTGTTGTATTGGTATTGGTATTGTATTGGTGCATTGTACCAGGGTGAAGCCCATAAATCAGAATCTAAAACCTGTGATGAGGTGGCGACTTGTCCAGGGTGTACCCCGCCTTCTGCCCATGTGCAGCTGGGATAGGCTCCAGCACCCCCCGCGACCCCATAAAGGACAAGCGGTAGAAAATGGATGGATGGATGGATAAAACAATGTTAATAAATCCTACAAAGGACCCATAAACTTCAGTCTGTGTATCACCATTCTACTATTATTTTGTTATCTTAGTCGCTTTGCATAAAATCAGGCAAAATATGCTCCCAATGGGCTACGCGGCATTGGAGGCAAACTTGCATGCTTTGCGCAAAATTGTCTATTGATCGGACATATTCCTCTATGGGATTTTAGAATTAAGATTTTGCACTGGAACCAAACCCAGTCAAAAAAAAATTTGGATGAAGCTTTCTCTGAAATTTTGCTTGCACTACTGTGTATGATTTGTTGGATTTTTTTGTTTTCTTGGTTGACCAAAACATGTTGGGGAAGACTATTGTTCCAATATTTCATTCACAAAGTCGACTTGTATACCTCTAAAAAGAAAAGAAGAAAACATTTCACTAAAAGTTTTCTCCAACAGATCAATTCAAAGATTTGTGGGTTCTGTTTTTTTGGATCACCCTGTAAAATGGCAATAACTTTACTTTGTTACACACTATATTTTACTATGAAGAGATAAAGTGGAGTCTTTAGTCAAGTCAAAGACCAAGGGACTAAAAAGTGAAAGCTCCTTTTTTGGAAAAGTGTTCACCAGCAGGACTATCTCCTTTCTTCCTTTGCTGTCTAATCCCCCGCTGCCTTGACATATGCAACCCACCCCTAACATTCCAATCAGTCAGTTTGACATGTGCTCTGCTAAACACCAGCCGCCATCTAAGAATGATGGGAGTGGGACATCATCTGTTTGGCTGCTATTGGCCTTGCACACGTGCGCTACCAGCAGCTCTGAGGCTCAAGGAGATGATCGACAGGAGGTTCTGTTCCATTCTGCTCCTGAACCTGCGTGACAACTGTTTCCTGCAGTTGGCGGGGAAGGACAAAGCTTGTGCTCAAGTACTAAACTCTCACTTCTGGGCAGACGGAGCTCGCCGGAACATCTGAGCGGCTGAGGCTCTCTTTGGATTTTGGTGCAAACTTTACTTTTCTACATCCAGAACCTGTTTCTTAAAGAGAGGCAACACAGGTGTGTGTGATCTGAGCTACGGCTACTACCTCAAGCAGCATTATTTGTCTAACTTTTAACTCTAACTTGTGTCTTTTCTCTGCCAGTTCGGACACCCAAATACTTCTCAGCCCACTCCAAGGTCCTGACAGAGAGAAAAAGAGAGAGAATGGTGAGGTGGTGACTTCATCCTCTCTTGAACCAACCCTCTGCACTCCCCCTCCTTCTCAGAGCATTTTTTTTAAGCCAAAGCAGAAAGTCTTTCAGGCAGCATGCCAGCATTTTTCATCCTGCTGCGGTCCCTGGTTATCAGGCTCCTCAGTAGCAGTGTGGTTGGCTCATTGGTCCAGTTCCTCAGGAGAAGCCTTTCTTCAGCCATCGCACACCTCGGCACAGCGCTGCGCCACGTGTGGGAACGTGTCAGCTCAAAGGAGTCCAAGGAAGCCGTCCTCGGCTGTGTGCTATGCATTCTCAACATGCACAAGAAGGTGGAGAACTGACAAGCCTCTTCACTTTCTATTTAACCCTCCACTTGTCAGGAGAACAGAGACTGGACAAGCAGACCTGATGAGTGAGGACCAGAAAGGGATGTGAGAGACTTTTCTTTTTCAACGTGCACTTGGACTCCAGAATATTTTGTTTTCCCATCAGGACACTGGCCATGTCTGAGAGTATTGTAAGGAAGGTACAGCCATTCACGATTGGGACCAAGCTGTCTGTCCCCACTGTGCCCAAATGCCAGGAGATTGCGCAGAGTTATCTGCAAAGCCAGAACTTTGATAACTGCACACTACAGCAGAACCTGAACTCGCTCTACCTCAGTCGACAGCAGGTCTGCGCTCATGGCCCCTGTCTGGTCTTGCCCACCGGCCAACAGGTAGCCCCTGTAAAAGACAACCAGGAGGACATGGCCACAGAGGACCACCTCAACCAGAACGCCTCTCTTTCGTCCGCTGTTTCGAGATCCATCAAAAAGATTAACATCTCGGGGAATAAGGAAAGAGCAGAGGACGCTATTTCAGTGGGACAGAGACAGCGATCTGTTTTGAGAGCCACTTCAGAAAACCATAATAATAACAACAACAACATTAGCAGCACATCAGATCCCAACATGCCTAGGACTGTGGGAGTCAACTGTGAGAATAAACCTAACTCTCATCTCAAGGTACAAAACACACATTTGATATTGTTTACTGCTACTGATTTTGGATATTGTTATTATACTTAATAACTATAGCTATCAGGGTTGTTTAAAAAAATCTATATAAAGCTATATAAATATTTTTTAAGAATCAATTTTAAAATATAAGTTTTTAGGCCATCTCCACGCTTACTCGACGCGAGTGTGTACGTTATTCATCAGCAACCAAGAGTACCGATAGCTTTTGTAATCTGCAACCTGTTTTAGAAAAGGTTTTATGATCATTTTTATACCAAATAATATATTACAATAATTAGTCAGAATCAAATCATCACACCAGGAATCAGAATCAAATCGAATCTTGATATTATTGTATGTAACAATTAACAAACCTATAAAAAACCTCTTATGTTCTATGTTTTTTTTATAAACTGACTTTTTTTTTTCAGTCCGACTGATAAGTTAAAACTGCTAACAAAACCATTTTGGAAAAATATAAAAATACTAATGTTCACATTGTTATCATTAGTTGTAATACAACAAGGAGAAGTCGTTTTCTCAAAGCTCTGTTATAAGATGTATTTTTTTATTTCATTATTTTAAGTATTTATTTTATTTCTGAAAAAAATTGGACTACAAGCTCATCTTTTCTTCCCTACATTTTTCAAACCCCAAAAATTAAGAAGACCACATCCTTCTAGCTTAGTGAAAACATATACAGTACATTGGTATCCATGGTTAGCTTTGATGCTAACTCCTAGCTTAATTTGACAGATTCTCAGTGCTAACTTAGTCCATGTTTTTATTGCTATCTTACTTAGCAATCCATTTTCTTATATTCAACATTTATCACAAACTTTCAGGTTTTCGTTGAAGATTATTCAGCTGCGCAGGGAGAAACCAGACCCAAATTAAATGGAGAAAAGCCAGTCCAACAGGTAAGAAGCATTGCTAAGTCTGACTGCTAAGTAAGCTCCTGACAATGTTAATTTCAGTCAAAAATAAGTACACAAAGGCAGTACATGGACGTTACTTTATCAAAATGATGGGATGTTTGTGCTATAAAAGTGTTCAATATTGGTGCTAATTTAGCTAATAACCTTTGCAGTTATGTTGTTTGCCCTGACGTTTCCTCGTTTGACACATTTAGGAAGCAGTTAAGGGGTGAAATATGTGAGGACGTGTGAACCCTTTTGTTTTCTTTTTGCTTGGGTGTAACTAATGAAAAAGTCAACAGTCAGCAGAATCTCCCACTCTGCTGAACTGTATGTTGTGTGTTGTATGACACTGGGCAAAGTGGACTGTTGTGTTTGGCTGAGTCCTGGTTGAAGTCATCTCTGTATGCGTGTGTAAGAAGTGCTCTGTTACAGCACACCCTTCAGAGGCAGGGCTCACTGGAAAACATGAGGTCAGGGAAGATGTTAACAAAAGAAAAGACATTCTAAAGTCCACATGGAGGCTGGTAATAATAACACAGGAGCGCAGCGATGGCCCCTTTTGTCCTTTTAGGTCATTTTAGGTCTTCATTGCCTTGTTTAACGACCTCTCCTCTTGTCTTATTCAAACAAATGAGCTAAAACAGTGATGATTCATACGAGAAAGCGCATGGCGCCGCGTTTTCCCTCGCAGGAGTTAAACAATGAACCTAGTCTATATAAAGCCGTTTAGAAGTAATAGTCAGACATCCGAAAAACTGCCCGCTCCCGCTTCCTTCATTTGCCCAGATGTTTCCCGATTTGCCAGCTGCAGGAATGCTTGTGTTCAGTTTGTTATGTACAATAATTGATGTGGGTTTATGTGAGGCCGATTTATTTACCTACAAATTATTGATATTAAACAATACCATATGAACATTATTTTGAGACCAAAATAACCAGTGATATGATGATTATATATAATAATAGTAAACTGGCATCCCTTGTTTACTTTAACATTGTTATTGAAATGTAAACTTTTAAATATTAAAGTTAAATAAAATAAACAAATGATAAAAATAAAATATACTCTGTCTGTCTGTCACGATTATTATTTATATCAGGGTATTGTTGAATGTGCTCAAAAAGTACTTATACGCACTAGAGTTGTACTGTATACCGGTATTAGTATAGTACCGCGATACTAATGAATCATATTCGGTACTATACCGCCTCTGGAAAGTACCGGTCCACCCCCCCTCGCACTCCCGTCGTCGTCACGTCGTGTCATTGCTGGTTTACGAGCAGAGGAGAATGTTCGGGAGCACACAATCACGGAGTACTTACAAGCAGACACAGTGTGTAGACAGAAAAGGGAAAAGGGACGCATTTTGGCTTAAAAACTAACGATAAAGGTGAAGTTATAACACTGAAACACCCTCAGGAAGAGGTGCTTTAAGTAAGTTAGTTAACGGCTAAAGTTAATCCGCAGTCTGCAGTGTTTTAGCTACTTCTAAATCACTAATCCTTGTCTCCATGGCGATTAATAAAGTAAGTTTCTTACAAGTATCATCCCTGCAGGATGAGGAATAGCTAAACATGCTTCACTACACACCGTAGCTCACCGCCGTCAAAATGTAAACAAACGCCATTGGTGGATCTAGACCTAACATCCACTGTAATGATACCAAGTACAGTAGTGTATCCAGTCAATACTACTATGTCATATTAGTCATCTACTATGATTACGTCGATATTTTTTGGCATCACAACATCTTCTTTGGTTCTTAAAAAAATGTATATTATGTTTATAAAGTCAGGAAATATGTCCCTGCACACATGAGGACTTTGAATATGACCAATGTATGATCCTGTAACTACTTGGTATCGGATTGATACCCAAATTTGTGGTATCATCCAAAACTAATGTTAAGTATCAAACAACAGAAGAATAAGTGATTATTACATTTGAACAGAAGTGTAGATAGAACATGTTAAAAGAGAAAGTGAGCAGATATTAACAGTAAATGAACAAGTAGATTAATAATTCATTTTCTACCACTTTGACAAAATAATAGAATGATAAATGACACAATATGTTACTGCACATGTCAGCAGACTAATTAGAAGCCTTTGTTTGCTTACTTACTACTAAAAGACAAGTTGTCTTGTATGTTGACTATTTTATTTAAGGACAAATTTGCAATAAGGAACATATGTTTAATGTACCGTAAGATGTTTTGTTAAAATAAAGTCAATAATGCATTTTTTTGTGGTCCCCTTTATTTAGAAAAGTACCAAAAAGTACTGAAAAGTATCAAAATAATTTTGGGACGACACTAACACACACACTAAAATCTTTTAAAAAGTTGTATTTTTTCTTTAAAAACTAAAATTAACAGACACACATTATACTTTCTTGAAAGAGGAAACATCAAATATTGTTCTGGCTTTATAAGAGTCACATTTTATTTGTGTGTTCAAATATGTATATCTTCTTCCATTTTAATTTGTAAACATTTTTAGAATTGTCTTAATAAATACAAATTGGGTGATAACTTTGCTTCATTTCCGGTTCATGTGACGTCCCTCGGGTTCACTTCCTGTTTGAAATAACTTTCTGTTTCAACGTGACACTGTCGAGTGTAGGTTGATCACTTTATGCAAAGACAGCACAGCCTTTATGTTCAATGAGAAAAGTGTATCTTAGTAGTTCAGACACTAATGTGTTCATACAAGTTTAGATGGGGGTATGACGTTCCTTAATGGGGAAGATATTAATGTCTCTTGTTTTCATGTTAGCATTTAATCTAGCTAGCAAGCTAATGCTAGTTGGTCAATAGTGTTATCAACGTGTGGTTAAATCAATCACAGATTTTCAATTATTTTAATTTAATACGGTGATGCTAATCGTCGGAAGTTAGCGTTGTTACAGTTTATGTGCATGCAGTGCAACACCCGCCGCAATCAAAAAATGACCGCTCTTGACGCATGCACATGGCGATTTATTGAGGCTGGCAAAGTTATCGAGTTCATTTTTATTTATCGTTAAATGAATTGACTTATCAAATATAAGTGTTGTGTGTGTGTCTTTTGAACGACAACAACAAAATACAATATGTGCGAGAAAGGGATTTTGGAATGATGAGATTTGTTTTAAAAAATCACAAAAACTGATACAGATTAGGGTTGTACGGTATACCGGTACTGGTATAGTATCGCAGTACTAATGAATCGAAAACGGTACTATACTCTGTTTGAAAAGTACCGGTCCCTGGGCATGACGGCGCGTCGTCACGTCATGACATTGCTGGTTTTGCAAGCAGACGAGCATGTTCGGCAGCGCACAATCACAGAGTACTTACAAGCAGACACAAACTATTCCAAAAAGGAGTAGTTTGTGTAATCCAACCCATTCTTTAGAATCTACAACTCATTATTCATTCACAAAGTATCTTTTACATGTTGACTTTTGCAATATTGCTTGTATTTCACTTTTGTTGACTTCCTGTGTAAGGAAAAGAAAGGAAAGTTTTTGAAAAAAATGTAATATCAAACAAGTAGGAGTTAATGACTGTACATAGCGTATGCAGTGTTTAGGAAACCAAAGTAAGGGAAATATTGAAAATAGGGGTCAGAGCTGCTACGATTAAACAATGAAATCAATAAATCGATTACAAAAAGCTTTGATTTTTATTCTGTTGCTTCGATTATATTCATTTAAAGAGTGTAATTAACAAAAATGTATACAATTCAGACCAGATTGGGTACCTGGAACTTTAAATACATGCACATAGTTTTTTCGCACGGCCGCTGCATCAGAGCTGTGGTGTGTGGCTGCTGTGGTTTGAGATTTTTCCAATGTTTATTTTTATTAATGCACACATGTTAAAAGTGCAATTTCAATGTTGCATTTATGAGAACAAAGAGTGACGGTTTTGGCAAGCATAAAACATTGTTTATTTAAACTATTTTCACTAAATTAAGAATTGAAGCAATAAAATGTGCTTTATCCGATTACTCGATTAATCAAACGACCTGATTGATAGATTACTCAATTACTAAAATAATCGATAGCTTCATGCTCATACTGTAGACTTAGATTGCTCAAATGTGAAAATACAATGACCTAGATCGGGGGTCAGCAACCCGCAGCTCTAGAGCCGCATGCGGCTCTTTAGCACCGTCCAAGTGGCTCCCTGGAAGTTTTTCAAAAATGGAAAAAGATGGGGGAAAAATATATTTGTTGTTTTAATAATGTTTCTGTAGGAGGACACACATAACACAAACCTTCCTAATTATTAGAAAGCCCACTGTTTAATATGTTTGTGTTTATGCTTCACTGATGACAGTATTTGACCAAAGCCGTTTTGTCCTACTAATTTTGGCGGTTTTTGAACTCACCGTAGTTGGTTTATGTGTACAACTTTCTCCGTCGCTGCCACAGAAAGACGTGTTTTATACCACTCCTTCTTTGTCTTATTTTGTCCACCAAACGTTTCATGCTGTGCGTGAATGCACAAAGGTGAGCTTTGTTGATGTTATTGACTTTTGTGGAGTGCTAATAATCCATGCTAACATGCTATTTAGGCTAGCTATGTGTACACATTGCATCATTATGCCTTGTCTGTAGGTATATTTGAGCTCATTTAATTTCCTTTACTTTTGTTCTGTGTGTATTTAATTTATTTATTTATTTATTTATTTATTTATGTATTTGCATGTCTCATGATACATTATCTGTATATTGGCTGCATTTCTGATTGTGTGCCATGTTGTTCCAGATCACAGCAAACGGTAACTAACTTGCAAAGATTGTGGGTCAAATGCAGAGAATAATTTCGCCACACCTAGTGTGTGTGTGACAATCATTGGTACTTTAACTTCAACTTTAATAAATCCATTAGAAGAAGACAGCCAGTCCTTTCCTTTAACACACATCTATACTTTTGGCAGTTTTAAGCCAGTAATTTCCAAGAGTTATCTAACCCTCTGAGACACTTACTTATTGTGTTGCCTTCATTATAACACTTACATAAGGCTTTTAACTTTTTGCGGCTCCAGACGGATTAATTTTTTGTATTTTTGGTCCAATATGGCTCTTTCAACATGTTGGGTTGCCGACCCCTGACCTAGATGAAGGAGAGTATGTAGGCAAGGACAAAAGGAAAATGTAATAAAAGTAAATAGAACATAAAAAAAGGTTTGAATTAGTGATGACATTAAAATAAGGACAATTAAATGGAAAGTAAATGGAATAAATCCTGAAATAATCATATCTGCCCTAAAATGTATGGTTTTAATTTGTAACATGGCTATTGTATATGTTTTTTAGATCTACTGTAGTTTGTATTTTCAGTATTTCTGAAGTTCTATTTAATTTATAAGCACCATATTACAGGAGCTGCATGTCGGCCCAACCAAAATATGAACTGTATCTTATTGTGTCACAAGAACTGAAAGAGCGGTTGAGGCAAGGAGGGAAAAACGCCACAAGTGAAGCAATTATTTTGGGATGAGATCATTGTTTGGCTCCATCTCTTCACGCCTTTGGCCCCGCAAGGCTCTGCTGAGCTGCGGAACAGGTCGTGTTATCTCATCTTTGCTTCCATGTCGGGGGACCGGTGTGAGCCTGGCAGAGGGACGTTTGTCCAGTCAATCCGTCCAAGAAAGAAGCACTTTATTTCTAGCAATAAGAAAAATTGGATGTGTCAAGCTCACGGTGTGTTGAAAAGAGCTCTGGAGCAAGTTGCTAATGTCAACAACGTTTGCTGCCTTTCTCTCCAAGGTGCTTGAATTTAGAAGCGACACCCTGAGAATGTGCTAAAAAGTCAAAGGCGTCTCTTTGAGCACATGTTGAAGGGCGAGACATGTTTGTTTTACATGGAGTTGATTGCTCGTTCTAATGGATATTCCGTTTTTTTCCCCGAGAAATGCACCTAATGTTTAAGGCTAAGGTTGCAAAGCTGAGAAGCACACCATCTGTCTTACAGGCTGTTCTGCTAAATATCACACCTTTCATCCACCTTTTTCCATGACAAAGAATAGAACGTTTTCGAGGCCAAGTTGCATTACCCGAGCAGGTAAAAGTGTGGCACAGTGGTCAGCGTTTTACAACGTGTAAAAATGTACTCTCATGTTCTGGTTTTTATTTCAAATTGCTAAAATTAGGCTATTTTAGGCCATGTCTACACTAAGTCGTTTAACCCCTTAAACAAATAATTATTTAGCCTAAGCCCCGTTTCAGCCACACTAAACCAGCGGTTAAGGTTCCCCTCCTCAGACAAATTTTTACACGGGTAAGTAATCCGTGTAATTCTTGAATCTCCGGCTCTTTGCTTTGTATGTACTCATTGATCGTTTACAAAGTGAGTTTGGAGAGGAAGTGATGCCAGAAAGACCACGCCCACACAAGAAGTGACATCAGAAAGAACGCCCACAGCCAGCTTCATAATAAGCGGTTTCGTAACTCGGAGCTAACCCCTGGAAATATGAAGGCGAATCATCCACACATGCCGTGTTTTTCCTTCTTCTACATGCACAGACGCTTGTGGAAATCACACATGAATACCTTAAGAGAAAGCGATTGCAGCTATTTGGGATACAACACTTCTCAGACGGCAAGAAAACTTTCCAATGTCCGGCCGGGTCAGTTGTGTTTCTACTTAGCGAAAAACTTTGTCCATTTGTCGAAGAAGAGACAACGAGAATGCGGGCTCCCGTGGATGTGATAAAAAAAGGTAGCGTGTGCTTTGTATTACCTGGCCGTCGAGGAAAACGGCGAATGCATTTGGACTGTAAAAAAGGAGACTGTATCAGTTATTGTCCGCCATGTATGTCGCGGACTCAACGTCTCGGTCCAGAGTATATAAAGTCACCAAAAACGAATGGACAATGAAGGTGAAGGCAAAAGAGTGAGGAGTGTCCTGACCAGATATCTAGATCCCTAGTTTGATTAATGTAGAATGTTCTTTATCACATTGTTTACGTGTCTAATAAAGATTTGATTAATTTATGATGTCTCAGGTGTGATTCACTACAATAGGGCCCCACAGCACACTGGATTTCAGTTAATTGAAATACCACAACACAGGATATTGTTCAGATAAGTTACATTTAAGAACTTGCACATAAAGCAACACTGGAGATGACTATGACGTGCGCATTTTCCACGCATGCGTACTAGGTCGCGTTGCGTCAGCGGACGGAGGGGGGCGGGGGTCTTAAACGGTGGCATTGTTGTGTATGGACACGGATAAGGTTTACCCTGGATAACTGTAAACGGGGCCTTAAAAGGTAGTCTGAAATATGGCCAGTTTTGCTTTCTAAATATACTCAGCAAGCGATGACGTAAGCAAGTCCCTTTTTGAGAGTGAGCACAGATTTTTCACATGAATTAATATGCAACATCTGAACTGCTTGACTAAGACCCAACTGTACGTTTGGATCAACAGGCCATTGTTGTGCAGAAGTGGACAGGAAGAAACAAGGGAATCGTAGACTTCCTGTATGAGATCATTGTGAGCCTGCCAGTTTAAGGAGATAGGCCCACGCCCACTTTGTCAAGCTCTTTTCCTCCTGTTCTACACATAAAAACCTCGAATGCCTCAGAGGCCTCGTAAACTCTGCGCTTCTCTGAGGCAAAGTGACGTCATGCGTTTTCATTTCAGGCAAAGCGTTGTTTCGGGGAGATGTCATGTGTGGTCTTGATGTTAAATGCAGACGAGGAAATGAGTTTATTATATTTATTATCTAATAGCAGTCACTATGTATGTCTAATTTAGGCATGACGTGTTGACAGGCAATGGCTTATTTGTGCACTGAAGAGCAATTTAACATTCTGTAAGATAAGAGTAGCTCTGTGGAAAATAACAGATCTTCTGTCGCCAACTACAGTCTTGTTTAGAACTGGAAGTGCCAGACTTTAATAATTTATTGATTCAATCATCGTGACTCAATGGGTCCTTGGCCTTCAGACGGGATGCTTTATTGCAAACAAATGATAACTTTCCACATGATTTGGACTTTTGCCACCAACTTTTGAGCTCCCGCCTCTTATGTCATTCCCCAGAAAAGTCAGCTCTGCAAGACAAAGCCTTATGCAACGCTGTCCTGTAATTGGCCAAGCAAAACGTCTGCTGTGATTAATATGACATTGGAGAACAAAGTGCTTTTTTGATCAATCTGAAACACTTTAAGCAGGGAAAAAATTGCAGCCTATTTTCTCCCTTGATCAGCACCGTATTTACTCACTTTACCACCGCTCATTGAGACATCGCACATCTGATATCAAGCAACCAGCAGATGTGGGCTGTCCTTCAACAGAGGTTAAACAGTCCTATGAAATGTGCTTATGCATTAAAGAGACATCAAAACAACTGATAATTGTATTATACTGACTTGGAGTAAATCCGTTTGTAGGCTGAGAAATGGATGAAAAGCAAACGGCAAGACCTGAAGGATGACTCCAAAATTCAGTGCTGCCCCCTGCAGGACTGGGATGAAGCCTCACAGATCCTCAAGAGAGACCTCAAAGACTTTGACAACACCCTCATCCAGCTCAACCAGGTAACCAAATGCATGGATCGTTGAACATTTACCAGGTAATGGAGAGCTCCACATGTCAACTGCTCAGTTACTGGCATTGAAAAGGGATGGGTATTGTTTCCATTTTAGGTGATAGACTATCGGTGCCAAGAAGAGATGTGTTGTTGGCAAACGTATTTTAAATGGCTCTCTTAACTTAACGATTGGAACCGATTCGCAGATGCGAATCATTCCTTTGGGAGACGTTTTTTTAATGCACAGGCATACAGTATATTCGGAAAGTATTCACTTTTGCCACATTTTGTTATACAGCCTTATTCCGGAATGGAATAAATACATTTTTGTGCACACAATTTGACACACAATACTCCATAATGACAGTTTGAAAAGTTTTTTTTTTGTATTGCAAATTTATTAAAAATACAAAACTAAAACATCACATGTACATAAGTATTCACAGTCTCTGCTCAATACTACGTTGTAGGCAGTGTGGGCATTTACGTACACACACCAGTTAGGATTGTAACATTTTGTATTTACACTTTTATTAGGTCCTATTTTTTATTCAACTTTTATTTAAACTTTATATATACGTTTTATTCTTACTCATGTTTGTAATTTTGCTGTGTTGTTAAAATGCTCTTTTGCGACAAAGTTGTTCAGGTGAGGGAAAATTCTAAATAGTTAGGTTACGGTCAAAACATGGGGATGTGGTCCACCTGATGCAATGAAAACACAACAAAAATAGTCAGTATTTCAGAATTATTCCCTGCAATGGAGTAATGCAGGTCTCAATTTGAATTATTATCCATTGTATTTGTGCTAGCACACTGAAAAAAAAAAAAAAGTCAGTAGATTTTATAGTAAAAAAAACAACTGCCAACTCAGGAGCCAGAATTTTACCGTAAAAATAAAATTGGTACCGTTTTTTAATTTACTGGTACAGTAATTCGGTAAAAAAAAACAAAACACCAGAACTTTTACAGTAAAATACTTTTTTTACCTTAAAATCTGCAAATTTAAAAAAAAAATTAAAAATATTTTTTGCAGTATAGTGATTGTTTCCTTGATTGAATTTTTTATTTTTCTCCCAAATTAGTACTTTTGAAACAGTAACGGTGCTTAAAAAAAAAAAAATTTTTATTATTACTATTTTAATTTTGTTACATGCGAGTAGATTTCCAGTAAACCATGAGAAAGCAAAACCTTGTGCTTCTGAAAGCGAGTTAACAACTTTTGTTCTCCTGGTCGTCGAGCAACCAGCAAGCTAAAGCTGAGAAGGTGAAGTTTTTTTTAAAGGCGGTATCCAAATAATTAATGGCAGGCTTCAAACATTGGTGCTGACATCCCCAAAGCGTGGGTTTTGTTCCCTATGACACTTGACTTTTAGTGAACAATGTCTTCTTTTGCCTGTCTTTTTTTTTTTTTTTTAAAGACAGGCGATCAACTTATCTGCAAGCTGAATCCGACCTCTGACCTTGTGAAGAAGCAGCTGAGCCAGCTAAAAGACCAATGGAACATTCTGAAACAGACCGCTACCAATCAGTCCAGGGTGCTGGGAGGGGCCAAAAACGTGCAGGAGTTTAACAAAAAAGTGGATAAACTAGAAGCCTGGATTAAAGAGAAGGTAAAGTTCTAGTCCTTAAAGCAAAAGCACCAAATGTTTGGACTGGTTTTGCAATTTGTACCATTTGTTGTATGAATATTCATTTTTAACAAAACTGCATTATTAAATAATTAATGGCAGTTGAATGTGTGTGATGTGATACACCACATAGTTATATCACTATGTCTGGGTGAAGGTTAATTGATGTTTTTTATTTAGTTTCACTGAAACTTATTATCTGTTGTGATCATCATGCTCGGAGGTATTTCTCTTTGTTGATCTTGGTCCTAGGATTATGTTGCGTAATTCTAGTGCGTGTAAAAAAGGAAAACAATGGCTGGTTTCACAACAAAGAGAGACTATAAACTCTGACTTTTATGTGTGCTAACAGGAAGAGGAGCAGTCTCTTATAAATGTCATGGGGGAAAATGTTGACAAAATGCAGCTAACCAGAAGAATTTTAGATTTGAAACAGGTGAGCAATAACAACAACCTTGCATCATTAATAAACATACTGTAAGCATTTCACATATACAACAATTTACCATTTAAATTAAGGCTGTCAAAAATATGTAAATCATGTGACTAATCACAAAAAAAATGATTGCATTAATCATGTATAGATGCAGATTAATCCCACAGTTTATATTGACTGTACGTGCTCATTTACCTTCTTTACCGAGGATGGCAGTGCGGCTGGGCAGTACGGTGGCACACGGGTTAGTGCATGTGCCTCTCAATACTAAGGTCCTGAGTTGAAGCTCGGGATCTTTCTGTGTGGAGTTTGCATGTTCTCCCCGTGACTGCGTGGGTTCCCTCCAGGTACTCCGGCTTCCTCCCACCTCCAATGTCATGCACCTGGGGATAGGTTGATTGGCAACACTAAATTGGCCCTAGTGTGTGAATGTGAGTGTGAATGTTGTCTGTCTATCTGTGTTGGCCCTGCGATGAGGTGGCGACTTGTCCAGGGTGTACCCCGCCTTCCGCCCGAATGCAGCTGAGAGAGGCTCCAGCACCCCCCGCGACCCCGAAAGGGACAAGCGGTAGAAAATGGATGGATGGATAGATGGCAGTGCGGCTTGTTATACGGTCAGTGATCGGATCAATGCATACGTTGGTGCAAAGATGAGTGAGGAGACTCATGTGTATATATATTTATTTATTTGGGGCAGCATGGCGTAGTGGGTAGAGCGCCCGTGTCAGAAACCTGAGGGTTGCAGGTTCGCTCCCCGCCTCTTACCATGCCGTTGTGTACTTGGGCAGGACACTTCACCCTTGCCCCCGGTGCCACTCACACCGGTGAATGAATGATAGGTGGTGGTCGGAGGGGCCGTGGGCGCAAATTGGCTGCCACGCTTCCGTCAGTCTACCCCAGGGCAGCTGTGGCTACGAAAGTAGCTTACCACCACCAGGTGTGAATGAATGACGGGTTTTTAACATGTAAAGCGACTTTGGGTACTTAGAAAAGCGCTATATAAATCCCAGGTATTATTATATATATGTGTGTGTATACCGGTATGTATATATGTGTGTATATATATAGTACATAAGTATATATATATATATATATATATATACAGTATCTGTAGATATGTATGCATGTATATATATATGTGTGTGTGTATATGTACAGTATATTTACTGTATATGTATATGTGTATATATATATATATATATACATACATACATATATATGTATAAATAAATAAATAAATATATATATATATATATATATAAATATATATATACATACATATACACATTATATATATATATATATATATATATATATATATATATATATATATATATATATATATATATATATATATATAAACATATAATATAAACATATATACATACATATGTGTGTATTTGTGTATGTGTATGTATGTATATATATGTAAATATGTATGTATGTATATATATGTGTGCGTGTATATGTATGCATATATATATATATATATAAATTAACCCTGACTGGACTTTACATAAATCTTATAACAGGTTTTGAGCAAATAAATGACGAGCATTCAAGTAAAAAAAATTGTCAGGCTGTTTGACAGCCTGACAATGAAATTGTAATTGTGTCTAAATATTGGGCTCTTTTTAAGTTGATTTAAAGTGAATAACAAGCTGTGATTAATCATGATTAATCGAGATACAAAAGTGTGATTAATCAGATTTTTTAAATGATCATTAGACATTCCTAAAATAGATACATTATTATTAAATGGACAACTAAATAAATTGACGGTGCAAAGACAACTCCCGTCATAATTTAATTTTAGTTTGATTTTTTTTATTGCAGGATGAGCAGTTACACAGAACCCTCCACGAAGAGATCAATCATTTGGCCCTCAAACTGGAGAAACAAGGGAAGGCAGACAGCAAAAGCATTTCCAGCAGGCGGAAAAATGTCAATAAAATGTGAGTGCCCCTCAAGACGAACTACTACAGCGGGGGTGTCAAACTAATTTTAGATCGGGGGCCACACAGAGAAAAATCTACTACCAGGCTGGTAAAATCCCGGCACGATAACTTCAAAATAAAGACAACTTCAGATTGTTTTCTTTGTTTAGAAATAGAACAAGCACATTCTGAAAATATACAAATCATAATGTTGTTGGTTGGTTTTTTTACACTTACATGTTGCGGTTAATAGTATTCTAACTTTATTTGTCGTTATTTATACTTTCTGAATAAATTATGTGATAATGTTCATCAGTCACTCATTGGTGTTCATTTTCAATCTATCAAGATAAAAAAAACTATATCAAGATCAAATTACAGTATGTTATTTATGTAGTTTGCTCATTTTCCTCGACTGATGTACTAACATTATGTGGTTTATTTTGTTTTACATATGTAGCATCATCTACAAAGATACAAAGAATTGCTATTGTGACATCCAGTGGACACATTTAGAACAGCAGTTTCTTTCATTCAAAAAATTTCGGCTCATTTTTATACTTAGCAAACTCATCCCGCGGGCCGGATAAAACCTGTTCGCGGGCCTGATCCGGCCCTCAGGCCGTACGTTTGACACCCCTGTACTACAGTAAATGAGCGATACGATTTGAGCTCTGCTCTGCGTGTACAGGTGGCTGAAAGTCCAGTCACACCTGAAAAATCACCAAGACAATCTTCATCTTGCATTAGAGGTGTCATCCTTCTACCAGCAGGCCGACAACACAATATTTGTCATCAATAACATGGTATTGTTGTCTTTATTTTCGCTATTCCACTTGGAACTGACACCACTAAGAACTCTACTTCCTCCCAGATGAAAAGCATAAACGCCTCCAAAGAGCCGGACCTCTTCGGGAACAGGGAAATCCGAGACATTGCCAGTCAAATCATGGTAGGAAATATCGTTTTTACTAAAACTCCACAGCATAACAGACACGGAGGTGTTTTGCAGAAGCCTTCTCTACTAACCTGCAGGTGTGTGTGTGTGTGTGTGTGTGTGTGTGTGTGTGTGTGTGTGTGTGTGTGTGTGCTAGATGTTAGATGTGAGCGTGTCACAGCTGTCTAATCTCCATCCTGCCTTGGCTGCCGGAGTAACACAGAAGCAAAGTGAGCTCAAGGACTGCTGGGTGTCTCTTCAGAAGGTTTTTAGGTAAGACAACAGCTGAGATATTGTCAGACAACTACTGTGGCCCTGTCAACATGCTCATCCTAACCGCACACACACATTGGCACATCAAAGGTCTGTGTTTTTCTGCTGTCAGTATGCGCAAATGATGGTTGGAGTTCATGTTAAAGAAGGTTCAGTCTCCATGTCTGGGATATTACCACACACACTGACTTTTTAGCTCAGTAAAACGCAATAACATAACTATCTTTGGATACAAACAACACAGCAAAATGTGTATAAATGCAATTTGATACAAATTGCGGGTTTCCTTAAATCATTCAAAAGTAGGGTTGCGCGATATGGTGGATATACAATATAAATCAGTGGTTCTCCACCTTTTTTTTTACCAGGTACCATCTCAGAAAACACTTGGCTCTCCAAGTACCACCCTAATGACCAACATTAAAAAATGTAGTAGGCCTAAATATTTATTAAAACAAGGCAGTGGTTTTATTTAAAAAGTGCATTTAAGGTTTTTGTAAAATTACACACAGTTTGAACAGTAACAATGAGTTTGAATTAGAATTGTACGGTATACTGTATTAGTATAGTATCACGATACTAATGAATCATTTTCGCTACTATACCGCCTCTGAAAAGTACCGGTCCACCACAAATGTAAACAAACACAATTGGTGGATCTACACCTAACATCCACTGTATTGATACCAAGTACAGGAGCGTATCTAGTCGATACTACTATGATTACGTCGAATTGTTGGCATCACAACATCTTCTTTCGTTTTTTTTAATTTATATTACGTTTATAAACTCAGGAAATATGTCCCTGGACACATGAGGACTTTGAATATGACCAATGTATGATCCTGTAACGACTTGGTATCGGATTTATACCCAAATTTGTGGTATCATCCAAAACTAATGTAAAGTATCAAACAACAGAAGAATAAGTGATTATTACATTTTAACAGAAGTGTAGATAGAACATGTTGAAAGAGAAAGTAAGCAGATATTAACAGTAAATGAACAAGTAGATTAATAATTCATTTTCTACCACTTGTCCTTAATAATTTTGACAAAATAATAGAATGGAAAATGACAAAATATTTTACTGCATATGTCAGCAGCTAAATTAGGAGCCTTTTTTTGCTTACTTACTACTACAAATTATTGCAAGGACAAACTTGCAATAAGAAACATATGTTTAATGTACTGTAAGATTTTTTGTTAAAATAAAGCCAATAGTGCAATTTTTTTTGGTTCCTTTATTTAGAAAAGTACAGAAAAGTACCAAAAAGTATTAAAATAATTTTGGTACCAGTACCGATAGCAAAATATTGGTATCGGGACAACACTAGTTTGAATATTTAATTAAGTGATTCTTAGTTGTACCACCCAATGGAGCCCCATACCACACATACTACAGTTTTAGAATCACTGATATAAATGATATACATTTGGCAGACAATAACAGAGCTTTTGATACTATCGTTATATCGTGATAATGCATGTGGATGACATATTCTAGCTGTGTCCTGCAAATTTGACAGCGACAAGCGAGCAAACGCGTCTTCAATGCACTGCAACATTCTTGCTAGCAAGCTAACGGCCAACGTCCCTCCACAGTGAAAAGACACTTTTAGGTCAGCAATCATTGCCTCCATGGCGGAAAATAAACTGTTTTTTTACAAGTATCACTGGAAGACAAGGAATAGCTAAAAATCCTGCACTACACATTGTAGGAGGATATGCTAACCGCTAAGATAGAGCTGTTGAATGAGAACAGAGGTGGATGGATCGATACAAATATTGACAGTAACGATACCAAGTATAGTATCAGTATATGGTAGATACTACAGATCGATATTTTTGATTATCAACAATCTCTTTTTGTTTTTGTTATTGTTTACAAACTCGGGAAATAAGACACAGGAGGCATACATTTTTAAATCAGAGTCATAGTGATAGGCTAATGATATCGTATTTTATTTTTGTCTGATTATAGTTGTAATCAAAAAGGTAACCTTTTAACAATTTTGAACATTTTAAGAATCAGCATCGGCATTGGTATGATCAATACTGCCCCTGTAACTACTTGGTATTGGATCGATAACCACATTTGTAGTATCACCCAACACTAATATGAAGGAGTGTAGATAGAACGATTTTACAACAGAAAGTAACCAGATAATAACTGTAAATTAGCAAGTAGATTAATAATAGTTTTATGACTATAATACAACCAGAAATGACGTGATTAGCAGCCAAATTATGAACCAGATTGCCAATCCCTTTCCAAAAAGCACATTTTGAGACAAAACAGGAAAAGTCAGGGAGACAGTGGCGTTAAAAGTTCATTGGACTATATATAGGATGCCAAATTAAAAGGGAAGCACAAATTAATTTGTGTACAAACAGCTAGCAGATGGCCACGCAGTCACCACATCTTAACCCAAGTGAATTTGGAGCAACTTTAGACAGTGTTCTCTCCACCACCACCATCATCAAATCCCCAAATGAGGAAATATTTCGGGTAGAACCATGCTCATCCCTGCCTAACCCTGAAAAATATTTCAGACTGAAAGCATGTCCTTGTGGGGGAACTATCTTGAGTTTCATAAATTACATAACCGCTGTCATGCAAACTGTAAGCCATGGCTATTTGAATCCAAAAAAACACAAACACAGGCAAAAAATTCAGACCCATAATTGGATTTTATTGAGGGCCTCTAAAGCCCTGCTGTCAACGCCACAGCAATCCCTTGCTTTGCTCATTCTGTAGGAGTGACCGGACCGCCCTCTCTCCCACGGGCTCAACATTCACCAGGGAAGACGCTGACCCTTTGACACCAGCCCAAGAACTCCATTGCAGCATGGGAACGGAGAGTCGAAGGATCATGGGAAAGCAAGGGACAGACTGGCATCCTAAGGGCTATATGGTTAGTAATGTTGGTATGGCTGTGGCTATTAACTGGGAGGGGAAATATGCCATCAGTGCCATCATGTTGGCACCGCACATCAAGTGTCAGTTGCTTTGGAAAATACCTTATTTACAGTTTTAGAAGAGTTTCCTGTTGCTGGGGTCAGACATGCTGTAGTTCACTTTTTTCACATTGACACCTAATACACAAGTTTTCAGTTCTACATGCTCGTACACTGCAGAATATCCCCAAATTCCACAACCGTGAAGTAGTGCCAAAATTAAACTTTTACAAGTTAGTGTTGTAGTTTAACCTCTGTCCTGAAATACTACGGTTGTTCCCCCCGCAGGAGTCACAAGGGACGTTTTGAGATGTGTACCCTGGCCTAAGTACTTTAATTTCACAAGGTTCCATGAATAATGTCAAACTCTGACTACATTGCTGAAAGCCGGGCCAGAGCAAATACAGTTTTCCCTTCAATTCAGAGTCCAACTAGTTTACGTATCCTTTTACTTTATGATGGAATAATATCCTGGCTCAACCTGCTCCACAAAGTACAGCCATTGGCGTATTAATAGGTGGTGGGTCAATCCAGGGTGAGTGAATCATGAGCAGAAATGACATTCTGGCAGCCATGGAGCACATTATTAAGCATGTGAATGCACTTACTTTGACCTGACTTACTTAGCTGGCTATACTTACAATACAAAAAACTGTTAGTATGCCTTGGAGAACAAGCTTTCGAGGAATTTAAACGAGTAATTAAACATACATTTTGAAGAGTAGGACTGTCAAAATTACTGCTTTAATGTGGATTAATCCATCTTCATTAATAATCTGATTTAAAAAAAAATTATAATGCAGTTAGCCCATATGCAGTGGCAAATGACTCAAAATCCTTAAAACACATTTTAGACCAGGGGTCGGTCCCCAAACTACGGGCCGCGAGCCGAATCCGGCCCGCCAGCGTCCAAAATAAGGCCCGCGGGAAGTCCCAAGTATTAAAAATAATAATAAATAAAAAATAAAAAATGTTTCTGTCTTTTCTTATCCACTTTGTACTGCTCGCTACTCACGGTGTCTCCTAGCCGCTCAGGCAAATCATATTGTCTAAAAATGCATTTTCTCATCGATAACGTGACATCATCGCGCGTGCGGAAAGTGCGCTATATATATATATCTAATATATATATATATATATATATATATATATATATATATATATATATATATATATATATATATATATATATATATATATATATATATATATATATATGTATACAGCCCGGCCCCCGGCCAAATTGTTTTGACCCAATGCGGCCCCCGTGTCAAAAAGTTTGGGGACCCCTGTTTTAGACAGTTCGTCCACAAAGTCAGGCGTGCACAAAAGTGCAGTTGATCTGGTAATAGCAGGCTGCAGAACCAAACAAGTCAATATGTAAAAGGTTGGCCCTCTGAATGGAAAATCTGAGTACAAACAAAACACGACAAAAATATAAACTTACATAAAATCTTATGTACACTCTTCAGGAAATATTTGTATTTTCACTAAAGCACTTCTATCCTGTAACTTCGTCACCTCGCCTGGTTATTGACTCCAACCCAGAATATAACACTGCCCATACTACGCTCCTTCAAAGGCTGTGCTACTGGCTGCAAAGCGTTGCACTTTCAAATACAACAATGAGTAGAGAGGAGTGTTATGTGTGTATATGTGTAAATAAATGAACACTGAAATTCAAGTATTTATTTTATTTATATATATGTATTTATATATATATATATATATATATATATATATATATATATATATATATATATATATATATATATATATATATATATATATATATATATATATATATATATATAGCTAGAATTCACTGAAAGTCAAGTATTTATTTTATTTATATATATATAAAAAATACTTGGATTTTAGTGAATTCTAGCTATAAATATACTCCTCCCCCCTTAACCCCGCACACCCCGACCCTGCCCACCTCAACAACACTAAACAACAATTGAAAACACACTATTGGAGAATATTTGCACCGCAACACATCATAAACACTACAGAACAAATTCCCAGAATTCCCTACAGCACCAACTCTTCTGGGATACTACAATATAAACTAACGCCATTGGTGGATCTACACCTAACATCCACTGTAATGATACCAAGTACTAGGGGTGTGGGAAAAAATCGATTCGAATTCAAATCTCCATTCTCACAGTATCGATGAGATGATTCAGTATCGATTCTCATTTTTCAAAAATCGATTTTCTTCCCCCGCTCCCGCCAATGTGTATGTGCCTTCTGGGTTACCGTAGGTATTGCGCAATAAGCAGCGTGGCTACCTGGTGGCTAGCTACTAAGGGGAGAGTAGTGTTGTTGTGTTGCCGCTAAAATGCAGGTAGAAGAAAAAGAAACCGAGCAGCCTAAAGAAGAAATACAACCGCCTCCACGGACTTTGAAAGCAAACCTTTGGAGACATTTTGGATTTTACCGTGGCAAGAAAGGGCTTGACATGACTCATGCAATTTGCAGACTTTGCAACGCTAAAGTTAAGTATTTTGGGAATACTGCAAATCCCTGCGCTCACCTGGACAGACACCAACCAGAGTTATCAGAGGAAAAGGATCATCCACTAACAACACCGGCAGATGATCAACGCACACTTCACCACTTTCCAAAATTACCACCCAGTTCTGAACGGGCAAAGAAGATAACCAGATCCATCGCTTGTTTCATTGCAAAAGACCTGCGACCATACAGCGCAGTGGAGAGAGAAGACTTCAGGTTCATGATCAAAACTATTGAGCCACGGTATGACATCCCATCACGCTCGGTTTTTACAGACAATGTTGTACCTTCACTTTACAGAGAGACAAAGCTAAAAGTGAGGGAAGCTGTGACTAAAGCTAGCAGAGTAGCTCTTACCTGTGATCACTGGATCTCTAGGACCACCAAGTTCTGGCACAGACTGGCAGCTAGCCTAGCCTACCAATTGTATTCTATTGATGTTACAGTCACAGGAGTTGTATTACTGTATTTTATTGTTCTGGTAACTGAGTGAGTAGTAGCTGAGTGTCAAATTCAGTCAGATGTTAAAACGTTTTGTTCTAGTTAAAATTTGTGCAAGCATGAATAAATCAGACAACATATTGTTGTCTTGGATTTACATTTGTGTGTTTACATTATTGCAATCAGTTGATAAAACGTTGTCCTTTACAATTATAAAAGCTTTTTACAAAACCTACGACTATGCTTGCATGTTAGAAGACTGGGGTAGATCCTGCTGAAATCCTATGTGTTGAATGAATAGAGAATCGTTTTGAATCGTAAAAAAATCGTTTTTGAATCGAAAATAGAGTTGAATCGGAAAAAAAAAAAAAATCGATTTAGAATCGAATCGTGACCCCAAGAATCGATATTGAATCGAATCGTGGGACACCCAAAGATTCGCAGTCCTACCAAGTACAATAGCATATATAGTCGATACTACTATAATAACATCGATATTTTTTAGCATAACAAAATCTTTTTTGTTTAAAAAAAAATTATATTATATTTACAAACTCAGGAAATATGTCCCTGCACACATGAGGACTTTGAATATGACCAATGTATGATCCTGTAACTACTTGGTATCGAATTGCTACCCAAATTTGTGGTATCATCCAAAACTAATATACAGTATCTAACAACAGAAGAATAAGTGATTATTACATTTTACAGAAGTGTAAATAGCACATTTTGAAACAGAAAGTAAACGGATAGTAACAGTAAATGAACAAGTAGATTAATAATTCATTTTCTACCACTTGTCCTTAATAATGTTGACAAAATAATAGAATGGAAAATTACACAACATGTTACTGCATACGTCAGCAGCTAAATTAGGAGCCTTTATTTGTTTACTTACTACTAAAAGACAAATTGTCTTGTATGTTTACTATTTACTATTACTATGTACTATTTTATTTAAGGACAAACTTGCAATAAGAAACATATGTTTAATGTACCGTAAAATTTTTTGTTAACATAAAGCCAATAATGACATTTTTTGTGGTCCCCTTTATTTAGAAAAATACCGAAATATTTTGGTATCGGTACCAAAAATATTGGTATCGGGACAACACTAATTGGGGTATATACTATATTAGAGTATATTGCGATATATTACATTACATTTACACTACCCTACCTGAACCACTTTGCAAATCCACAGCAGAACAATTACCGGTAACCAGAGCCGTTAAATCCAAATGCCGATACGTACAGTATCTTTTGACTCCTGACTCATTTTCCAGTCCAGCCGGGTTGCACAAAAACCTGGGCAATTCGTCTATAAAAATGCTTCCAAACAAACGGCTTGCAATGCGGTTCTCATCATTCACTTAAAAGAGCCATTCAAAAGATTTGACTCGTTCGTGAACATCACTATTTTGTGTAGTAAACGTTATATTATTATTAACATGCACATATGGATACACTGAGCTCAGAAACATCACATACTGCATGTTGAGCTGATGTGAAATCAATGTGTCATTCCTGCTAGGTTTCTCAATGAGATCTTGCCCAGAAACTGAGAGAGAGAAAACGTCACTCTTTCCATTTTCCTTATGATTCTGTTTCACTTTATTTCCCTGTTTCCTTGTAGGCTCTGACTGGCACTTTGCCAGGTGCATGGGCCATTAGGCCCAGTGAGCCAGGCATATTTGTTGGCGTCAAAAAGCGGCGTCTTAACATCCTCTGCTCTCTAAAGACTTTCCATGGTGTATTTCTGTGGGCACAGTAGTCATTACACTTTATGGAGCGATTAATAAGACAATTGAAAGAAAACCCAAGAGACTAAAAGTCAGACAAACTTAAAGCCAGGCACCAACCAAAACAATAAAAGTAATTTGTCACTTATCTTTACAGTATTTTAACTCACACTCTCCCAGGTACTCAACTAATTACAGAATTGTTGCAGCTGCAGTTGAATTGAGTTGAGTTGAGTTAAGTTTGTGTTTATTTCGAACATGCATACATCACAATTTCCAGTTCCTCTTTTCAACATGTTCGAAAAGGGGTAGGAAGAAGCAGAGCTTATTTAATCCTACCCCTTTTCCTTTACATGGCAGTTGCTAACACTTTTGTTCACTTCCTGTTCTCAATTTATTCACAATATACTCCATAAGTAATAACAATATAATAAATAAATGAATAATAAATAGTGAAGTAAGTTATATTTCATATGGTGAGATGAGTAAGATTATCTAGAAAATGATTGGATGGATTAAATAAATTCAGAATATTTATCATGGTTCTTCTTTTTTGTACTTTGTAAACACTTAAGTTTGAAGAGTTTCTTGAAGTGGATTAAAGTTAAAAGTTAAAGTTATGATAGTCACACATACTAGGTGTGGTGAAATTACCCTCTGCATTGGACCCATCCCCTTGTTCCACCCCCTGGGAGGTGAGGGGAGCAGTGAGCAGCAGCGGTGGCCGCGCTCGGGAATCATTTTGGTGATTTAACCCTCAATTCCAACCCTTGATGCTGAGTGCCAAGCAGGGAGGTAATGGGTCCGATTTTTATAGTCTTTGGTATGACTCACGACCTACCGATCTCAGGGCGGACACTCTAACCAGAAGGCCACTGAGCAGGTTTTATAAAATTAAATTAAAACTGAATTAAATCTGTACATTGTTTGATTTCTTTGCTTAATCCATTGCATAATTTATTTCCACATACTGATATACTAAAGGTCTTAAGTGCTGTACGTGCGTACAAATGTTTTAAATTACATTTTTCTCTAAGATTATATTTCTCCTCTTTTGTTGAGAAGGATTGTTGTATATTCTTGGGTAGCAGGTTATAGTTTGCAGTGTGTATAATTTTAGCTGTTTGCAAATTCACTATGTCCTGGAATTTCATTATTTTCGATTCAATGAATAAAGGGTTTGAATGTTCTCGATATCCAACATTATGTATTATTCTAACTGATCTTTTTTGTAACACGGTTAATGAATACTTTTGTAGTTATTTCCCCATATTTCTGCACAATAACTCAGATATGGTAACACTAGCGAGCAGTAGAGAATATGGAGTGATTTTTGGTCTAGAACATGTTTTGCTTCATTCATTATTGACCTGTTTCTTGCTACTTTATGTTGTATATTTTTCACATGAGATTTCCAGCAGTTAGCATGCGTGCTGGTATAGACAGCAGGCAGTCTTCGGTGTGCTGATATTGCTCAAACAGTTGTTCTGGTGCTAATATCTCTTCTGATTCAATGCATTTTCTTCGTCCATCATCATCTTGATGCGTGTGTTTGAATGTGGTGATAGTGACACCGATGCCAGTGGTACGGTCTCCTAATGCAGGAGGTAAACATGGGCATCATTTGTTTCTTTGGCTAAGTGCAGCCAGATGCTGAGCCTGCAGACCAGATGGACTCAGTGCTAAGTGATAGTTCTTGGCTGACATCACTTTGTAGGACGGCACTCAAAAGGAGATCAGTTGAAAACAGATGAGGTTCAACACTGCAGTAGGTAAAAGTGTTCTGTGAAGAGGTGCATGGGTCCTGAGAAGCAGAAAACTACTTCAAACAATTCAAAACATCAAATGCGACATAATCTCTCTCATCTTGTTTTTTTAAAGGCCTACTGAAATGAAATTTTCTTATTCAAACGGGGATAGCAGATCCATTCTATGTGTCATACTTGATCATTTCGCGATATTGCCATATTTTTACTGAAAGGATTTAGTAGAGAACATCGACGATAAAGTTCTCAACTTTTGGTCGCTGATAAAAAAGCCTTGCCTGTACCGGAAGTAGCGTGACGTCACAGGTTAAAGGGCTCCTCACATTTGCATATTGTTTACACCAGCAGCGAGAGCGATTCGGACCGAGAAAGCGACGATTACCCCATTAATTTGAGCCAGGATGAAAGATTTGTGGATGAGGAAAGTGAGAGTGAAGGATTAGAGTGCAGTGCAGGACGTATCTTTTTTCGCTCTGACCGTAACTTAGGTAAAAGGGCTCATTGGATTCCACACTCTCTCCTTTTTCTATTGTGGATCACAGATTTGTATTTTAAACCACCTCGGATACTATATCCTCTTGAAAATGAGAGTCGAGAACGCGAAATGGACATTCACAGTGACTTTTATCTCCACGACAATACATCGGCGAAGCACTTTAGCTACGGAGCTAACGTGATAGCATCGTGCTTAACTGCAGATAGAAACAGAATAAATAAGCCCCTGACTGGAAGGATAGACAGAAGATCAACAATACTACCAAACCCTGGACCTGTAACCACGCGGTTAATGCTGTGCCGCCTGGCGAAGCCTAGCAATGCTGTTGCTAACGACGCCATTGAGGCTAACTTAGCTACGGGACCTCGACAGAGCTATGCTAAAAACATTAGCTCTCCACCTACGCCAGCCCTCATCTGCTCATCAACACCCGTGCTCACCTGCGTTCCAGCGATCGACGGCGCGATGAAGGACTTCACACCACGATGATCGGTGCGGTCGGCGGCCCGGAGACGGAGGAAGTCAACCCAGACAGGTGAGGACAGCGGCGCGGCGGCGGACGGTGTTGTAGCTTTCGACGACACCCCGGCCGCCATCAGAGTCGGCAAGAAAAATATAGTTCCCCAAAGTTACGTACGTGACATGCACATAGCGGCACGCACGTACTGGCAAGCGATCAAATGTTTGGAAGCCAAAGCTGTACTCACGGTAGCGCGTCTGCTATCCAACTCAAAGTCCTCCTGGTTGTGTTGCTGTAGCCAGCCGCTAATACACCGATCCCTACAGCTTTCTTCTTTGCAGTCTCCATTGTTAATTGAACAAATTGCAAAAGATTCACCAACACAGATGTCCAGAATACTGTGGAATTATGTGGTAAAAACAGACGACTTAAGCTGGCCACCGTGCTATTCCAAAATGTCTGCTTCAACCCGCGACGTCACGCGCAAACGTCATCATACAGAGATGTTTTCAGCCAGAAGTTTCCCGGGAAATTTAAAATTGCACCTTATAAGTTAACCCGGCCGTATTGGCATGTGTTGCAATGTTAAGATTTCATCATTGATATATAAACTATCAGACTGCGTGGTCGGTAGTAGTGGGTTTCAGTAGGCCTTTAAATGCTGAGCAGACTTTTTAAATGTTGTTTATATTATAATGGAGTGACAACAGAAGCAAATATCTAGGGAGGAGATATTGACCCGATACTCAACTCCATTTATCACACTTGTTAGGGGATGGGGGAATTATACGGATTATGTTCCACTCTTCATCTATTGTTAACCTGAAGCAATTACAGTTGCCTTTTTTGTGGTTTCAAATATTAGTCCAGTGTGGTAGAAAGAAAATCCTTCTATCCTCAGGAATGGACTGGTTTATTTTCAAAGAGGAACAAAAATAACCTTTTTTAAGTAGCATTGTGTATTTTATTCAAAACTGGGCAGTTGTCCATGTTTTCCAGCCCCCAGCCCTTCACATTAGCAGTGAAAAATGTTCCTGATATATTTGAATTTACTTTAGATTATTTTTCTCCACAGAGTACATCTGAAGCCTGTGCGAGTGCTATGCAAAGCCAGCCACAGCAATCTGTGAACCACACCTCTTCACCCATGAGAGTTGGCCCTGCCTTTGCAAATGATCTCACCGGCAGTCATCAGTCGAGGAGGGAAAGGTGATTTAAGCCCCTGCTTCTCTCTATTATGTAATGAGAGGTCTTTATGTAAGTCATAATATGAGTTGCATGTCTCTGTTTTCTTTCAAGCAGGAAGCCTAAAATTGAGCCCAAGCATGCCACTGCACCGCGAGGCCACACACAGCTTCACATACAGCTCCAGAAGTTCACTGTGTCGGCTGACAAGGTGAACTGACCTCTTCTGGCTACTTCCGTCTTTTATTTGACTACAAAAATCTTGTTTTCCCTTAAGTGTCTCTTAAATATGTGACTGCCAAACTATTATCCCAATTAGTTCTCAGTTAAACTTCAACTTTCTGCTGGAACCTGCTACAGACGTTATGTCACATTTCGTAATGAGTAAGGTGTCATGTGTTCACATGTAATGCTGCGCTGTTGCAGTAAATTTGAAGCTACTGCCAAGCTGCTGGGAAATGTAGTTAAGCTACGTAGTTTTGCTACTTGTAGCGAGCTACTGCCCAACACTGACCACAGTTGATTGGTTTTATTGACTATGGCAGCAAAATAAGCCACCATTGGTCCAAAGGAAGGTGCAAGTATCAGCACTTTGCTAAAGAAAAACCCTATGGAATTCAAGAAACAACTCGTAGCAAAGCGTGAAGGCATGTGTGGCTCTCTCGTCCCATTCTCTAATAACTTGTATTCAGTCACGCGACTTTTTCACGGAGGTGAATGAAGTGATGGTCAACCAAAATAACTGGCTACTGTGTAGCCAACACAAAATCTAACTCTGTATCTATACACAGAATTAGGGGGGGTCGGGCAAGAAATTAACACCTTATTCCGAGCTTTTTTGTTTTCTGTGAATAGCCATTCTTATGGACTAGCTCTATCTCTTTAACCCGATTGTTTTCCATGATCATGTATTGCAGACTTTGTCTTGGCTGAAAGATAATGTTTCAATGGCTACACAAGTGTGTTCAATAGCCACCTCTGAGGGCCTGGAGGCAGCCAGGAGGTGCCAACATGCAGTGCAAGAAGAAATCATCACCAATAAAGCCAGAATAGAGGTGGTCAAACGAGTAAGTTACAGCTTATTGTAAAAACAATTCTGAAAATGTCATAATACATTGGCACCTCAGGTTTTTGTACATTCCGGTTTTCGTAGGGTTTCACTTGTGATTAAAAATATTGTCTCGATTTTGGTACATTGCCTCGGTTATTGTGCCTAACTATGTTTTCCCACCTATCATTTTGCGGAATCGAGTGCCCTGACAAATTATTGTACGTGGTGCTGACTCAGTCTTGAAACACACAAACCACGTAAAATAAATTTTAAGAACTCCAAAACGGAAAAAAAAAAAATACAAATATCAAGATAATACTTAAATGTGAAATACTAAACGTTAAAATTATATAAAACAAACCCTTTAACGAAATGCAAACTTGTACGTTCTTCGACTCTGCTCTCTTGGACTGGAGTGCTATATTCTAGGGCCACTTTTCTCGTCGTCTTTCGTAAAATCTTGACATCTTTTGCCTTTCTTGGTTACTTCTCGGTTGGTAGAGTGGCCGTGCCAGCAACTTGAGGGTTCCAGGTTCGATCCCCGCTTCAGGGCTGTTCTGTCCTTGGGCAAGACACTTTACCCACCTGCTCCCAGTGCCACCCACACTGGTTTAATTGGAACTTAGCTATTGGGTTTCACTATGTAAAAGCGCTTTGAGTCACTAGAGAAAAATGCTATATAAATATAATTCACTTCACTTCACAACTCTGACGGAACGTTTATCCTTCTTGCAATTTGAATGGTTCTCGCAGCCTAAAACAACGCAAGCATCGGGCATTTTTCTTCGAGAAAGGCAAAATGTCGCCGAGAACGATTCACAAGATGCTCGCTTGACCACACTTCAAGTTTCAAATATTTAATAAGCTGGACGTGACATCAGGTGAATACAACCTGTACCAATTGCAGTCCTCAGTAAAGGTAAAAGTGATGTTTTGCTATTATTGTTACTATTTTGCAACGTTGTTTAGAAGTCAGTTTATAAAAACCATGTATGTATAATCAACGTTATATCAATGTCTTGTGCCTGCTTCGTAATCACTTTTATACGATTCGGTTTTTGGCAGACCCATTGGAACTGATTAATAACGAAAACTGAGGCACCACTGTTTGCAGTATGAACATGTTTTAGTTTTTGGACAGCCTCGGGTGCATTCCACATTATTTTTGAATTCATCTTCAGGAGGGCCATGGGCTGGTCCGTGCACAATACCCGGGCAGCGCCAAGATCCAACAGTTCCTCAGCCAGCTGGAGGTGCTGTGGGAAGAGCTGCAGAGGAGGCACCAGAGAAATGCTGGCTTCCTGCAGGCCTCTAAAGATCTGGGTTTTAAGGTAACTCTCATTCTAAAAACCTCACAACTGACGTCTGACCAAATACTTTTGTATACATTTTATAGTTATGAAAGACAATTGTCCGTTTGTTGTTCTTAAAGAGTGATGCCTAGAGTGTGTGGGGCTTGCATTTTTCTACAAAACTTTATCACACTGTAATAGTGTTGTCCCGATAACAATATTTTGGTACCAGTACCAGTACCAAAATTTGATACTTTTCGGTACTTTTTCTAAAGAAAGGGGACCACAAAAAATGGCATCATTGGCTTTATTTTAACAAAAAAATCCTAGGGTACATTAAACATATGTTCCTTATTGCAAGTTTGTCCTTAAATAAAATAGTGAACATACTAGACAACTTGTCTTGTATTAGTAAGTAAGCAAACGAAGGCTCCTAATTTAGCTACTGACGTATGCAGTAACATTTTGTGTCATTTTCCATTCTATTATTTTGTCAAAATTATTAAGGACAAGTGGTAGAAAATGAATTATTAATCTACTTGTTCATGTCAGGTGTAGATCCACCCATGGCGTTTGTTTACATTGTGACGCCGGTGAGCTACGGTGTGTAATGAAACATGTTTAGCTATTCCTCGTCCTGCAGGGAGGATACTTGTAAGAAACATACTTTATTTGTCACCATGGAGGTTTGGATTAGTGATTTAGAAGTAGCTAAAACACTGCCGACTGGGGCTGGACTTTAACCGCTAGCTAGCTAGCCATGTCTTAAAGCACCTCTACCAGTGGGCGTTTCAGTGTTATAACTTCACCTTTATTTTTAGTTTTTAAGCCAAAATGTGTTCGTTCTCCCTTTTCTACCAACACACTGTGTCTACTTGTAAGTAATCTGTGATTGTGCGCTCATAAACCAGCAATGACACGACGTGACGACGACGGGGGCGCAGGGGGGGACTGGTACCTTTCAGAGCATACTTGCCAACCATCCCACGATTTTCCCGGGAGACTCCCGAATTTCAGTGCCCCTCCCGAAAATCTCCCGGGGCAACCATTCTCCCGAATTTCTCCCGATTTCCACCCGGACAACAATATTGGGGGCGTGCCTTAAAGGCACTGCCTTTAGCGTCCTCTCTCCCCTGAAAAGGAGACTATTATATATGTCTCCGTTATCCATAGGTTTATCTATAACCCATAAAGTAGGCAGGCACGGAGCTATTTCTCAGCGTGTGTTTATTCCAGCCGGACACACAACATCCGGATTCCCATCATGCATTGCTTCAAAACTACGGCAAGTAGTAATGTCCAAAAACATAACAGAGACGAAGCAGAAGAACGAAGAAGAGACATGGCGACGAGGAGTAAGAAGAAGAAGTCGTCACTCGTTCAAATGATTTTGAAAATAATTTCAGTTCATCCAGGACAGCTCGAAGGGGAAGGGGTATGCTGCCTGCACATTTTGTAGATCAGACTTATCCATTGAACACGGTGGCCAAACGGATATACTCATTCACGAACGGACTATTTATATATATATATAAATATATATATATAAGAAATACTTGAAAATATATACCCCCACCCCCCTCCCCCAACTCCCGAATTCGGAGGTCTCAAGGTTGGCAAGTATGTTTCAGAGGAGGTATAGTACCGAATATGATTCATTAGTGTTGCGGTACTATACTAATACCGTTGTATACCGTACAACCCTACACTGTAATAATGCATAGTTTTAATATTTACACATTTTCATGTATAAATTACTATAGATGACTGAATTTTTCTAGAACAACACAAATTGTGCAGAGAATCTCACCGTAAGAAATTCTCAATTGTACATGTTTTATGTTGTAAAGTGGATTAGCAGTGTTAAATTTGACTGATCATATCTGACATTCTGCTTCTTTAATTTCCCTAAAGGTTGTTAAAGTACATCAGGCTCTGGGGAGCCTGGAGGCCTGGTTGGGCTCTGTAGAGCTTTCCATTGAGGAGTCCTCAGTAGCCAGTGACCCTGAAACCATGACGATAGCAGAGCAGGAGAGCTGTCTGCTGGAGAAAGAAGTCGCCGTACGCAGCCTGGAGCTGAGTGCTCTAAGACAAGAAGTGGAGCACCTCCACGGCCACGGTCACCCGCACACACGAGGCTTGCCAGCTCGTATGGAGGAGGTGGAGAGAAAGTAAGACGTCTTATTATTGGAGTTGCTAGTGTTTCAAGTAGGTCACAATGTTATGCGAGCCAGTTATACAGTAGAATCCAACATGCGATAGTTTATTTTAACAAATCAACAATGTGAAAATACACATTTCTAATGTAGATTGTTTTTTCTGCATGTGCGGACCATTTCAAAGAGTCAGGTTTCTGATTCATAGAGCACATGAGGTCTATCCGATACGCCTTACATGAGCTTCCAAATCCCCACCCACAATGAGTGGCACAGTCACCCTTTCCATGCTTCTAACATGGCTTGACTTTAAACACAAAGGTTGTTGCCATGGACACTCAGTACAAACTTGTGATTTGGGTTGTGTTATTAGATGACCCTATCCTCATAAAAATCAGACTTTAAAGAACACCAAGCCGACAAAGGAAGATTTCAATTTAGGTTTTTTAAGGGTAGGGCATGGACTAGGGCTGGGGGAGACAACTCTGCTTTCTGGCATGGCTGACATAAGTAAAACTATCCCTCTGGCGGTGGTTTCATTTATTAACACTGCATGCACGCGGGCACATTTTATGTGGAAAAAAATATGATTTCCATTCTCAAAAGTAAATTCTGAAGTCATATATGGTACAGTATAACCTTTCTCAGTATATGATACGTGACTATATCAAAACATATTTGATGCACGGTAAAATAAACTTGATATAATGAATGCAGTGTATAAAATGTGGTTCCTGAAGACTACAGCGCTGTGTATATATAATCTTTTACATTTTCTCAGATACCAAAGTGTCCTAAGTTCCCTGACTCAGCAGAGTTCCAAACTGCAGGACACGCGCATGCTTACGGAGTTCTTGGAGCGTGTGGAGTTGGAGGAGAGTCAGGAGCTTGACAGCAGTGAATGTTGTTTTGTTCAGGTGGGTAAGACATAGGATAGGGCCTTACCTACTAAAAGTTTGAGGGCCTGATTTACTAAAAGTTTGTGTTTACTAATGTGTGCAAACTTGACAGCACACGCAAAGCTGATCTACTGAACGTGTGCAAAATGTATTGCGTCTCTTAAGTGAGCAGAATAAGGCCTGCATTGCATTTTGCTTCTCTGTCTTCAATATTATCCAAAATATATGCTGATCATCAAAACCCACACAATAATGTGAGGAGAAAATGCAAATATAATTATTTAGCACGCGCAATGTGATTTATCAACACTTATCACTGTTTTGGAAGCATTATTTAGCGTTTTATATAGCACGTGTCAGAAGGACATTCAAACTGACTGTTCCCCACAAGGCTGCAGGATGTGTGCTGGTGCTGCACAGACAGACGATGGACAGACGAGAATCCTCCGTCCTACGTGTTTGTCAACATTTTGGACGGTCAAAAATGATATAAAATGATATTGGCAATTTCCTTTTAGAATTTTATAGCTTCTGGATGATTAATTGGCTGATTAAAACTAATTAAATTAATGCGTTTTGGTGTCTGCTGGCATTTTTTTTGGTTGTTGTTGGTTTTATTTAGAAAATATATTTCTATTGTGCAGGTGATGAGATCCACAGCCTTGCACACAGATCTAAATGTCAGTGTGCATGTTTCTGTTGTCTGGATTGCCATTCATAAAAGGTGTTATAGATTATAAATGTGTGCTGACGGTTCAACACATCGCACACAGGTAGGAGCATGATAACATGAATGCGCAGTGAATGAGTGTGTCTCCGTGGTAAAGGCCTGTATGCATACAAAATCCTCATTTGAATAAGGCGGTCTGCACCACCTTTCAATTGCACATACAGTGTGAGTAGATCACACTCAACATGCCCATTCATAGTACACGCTATTTTATTTTTTGCACAAGCTGTTTCGCGCATGGTATTTGGACCTGAGTAAATCAGGCCTTTAGTGTATTAAAACATGCTCAAACTTGATAGCGCACGCAAAACTGATTCACTAAGATGACTGCGTCTCCTAAATAAGAAAATAGAGAGCACAATCCATTGAGTGTGTCTGCCTTTATGTATATGCAGAATGTAGATTACAGCCATCCATTTTCTACCGCTTTTTAAGATTGATTTTCAAAATGCCCACAATACTTGAAAGAGGAGATGCAAATACAGTGTAATCATTGAGTGCTCGCAATGTGATTTATCAAAACACACAACACCGGTCCCTCCGACGGCATATTTTTGGCATGCAAAAATAGGTTGTATTGTCTGGATCACACTTCCATTCTACTTTCGCCCAGAAAAAGTGGTCCATATTATATTTGTCTGCTGCAAATTCCACAACATAACGGAACAGCACAGGCTAGACCGTTGCAGCAATTATCAATTACACACAGTTATCAATTACACAAACAGTCTTAGTAGATCAACTGCAACACACCCACTAAGAGTACACACAGTTTTATAGTTTGCACATGCTGTTTAGGATAGGATAGGTTGGATAAATCCCACAATGGGGAAATTGCATTGTTGCAGTGTAGGTTTTTACATACAGATACATTATGAAAAACAAAAAAATTGTAATACTACATGTTGTGCACTAAATGCATGGTATTTGGATCTTAGCAAATCAGACCCATACTGAATCAAAATATTAAATTAGTCTTCACAGTAATTAAATTCTAAAGGGCTGTAACCATGTCTTTTGTATTTTTCAACTCTGTGTTATGAGCAAGTCTTCATGGATAGGCTACTAATTTATAACTTTCTTACTTGTCAACTTATATTGGAAATACTTCCAAAAATTGCTGGACAAGCACTTTTAGTCAAATATAAGAATAAAACCAAGACCACTGGGGAAACACCTCAACAGTTGGTGTTCTCATCAATGATACACACACAGTAAAATATATTTGGTTGTGTAGCCTCTCCACAGTAAGATCTCATCCATTCCTGACTTGCTGGGACTTCAAAGCGGTGATGGGGGTGACCTTATGGAAGGCATGGGTGACCCTGTAGAGGAATTACAAGAGGCTGTAGAGATGCTGAACGACACCGTGAGGGAGAGAGGCCGGTCACAGAATCATGACCAGGCCTTACAGGAACTAATGAGCAACGTAAGGAGATTTTGTACAGAAGCTTTTGTCTTTTTAGTTCGCTTGTTTCTGTCGCATAAATATAGCAACGTCGGTTTTGATATTCATTTGCATGTTCTCTCATGATGACCTTTGCTTACACTAGCAAACCAGGCTGGCTGTATGCATAGAGGAGTGTCTCTGCTGCTGCAAGGAACTTAACCTGGACATCCTTGAGAAGGAGACAGACATGGCCGTCCAATGTGAACTAGATCACTGCGGCCTCGAGGCTCTGCAAGAGAGGCATGATCAACTGGAGGTGAGAGAGCGAGGGTGAAAGATTCTTGTCCGTCATTTTGTTGTTTTTTTGGTCCGTATTATTTGTAATTTAACTATAGAGCAAAGACAGTATAGTCTAGTGTTGATTACATTTGATTAGACCTTGACTTCTTTTGATGCAGGAAAGAGAGGAAGCCATTATTTTGTCTTTTTCCTACTTTCTTCCATTTCAATAAAGGCCAATCTAATCTACTTACATTATTTGTCCGATGCAATCATATTCATTTATAGCACCATAGGTGTACAGTTGCGATCAAAAGTACATACACTTGTAAAAAACATAATGTCATGGCTGTCTTTTGTTTGTGATAGAGTGATTGGAGCACATACTTGTTTGTCACAAAAAACTTTTATGAAGTTTGGTTCATTTATGAATTTATAATGGATCTACTGAAAATGTGACCAAATCTGCTGTGTCAAAAGTATACATACAGCAATGTTAATATTTGGTTACATGTCCCTTGGCAAGTTTCACTGCAATAAGGCGCTTTTGGTAGCCATCTACAAGCTTCTGGCAAGCTTCTGGTTGAGTTTTTGACCACTCCTCTTGACAAAATTGGTGCAGTTCAGCTAAATTTCTTGGCTTTCTGACATGTACTTGTTTCTTCAGCATTGTCCACACGTTTAAGTCAAGACTTTGGGAAGGCCATTCTAAAACCTTAATTGTAGCCTGATTTAGCCATTCCTTTACCACTTTTCACTTGTGTTTGGGGTCATTGTCCTGGTGGAACACCCAACTGCGCCCAAGACCCAACCTCCTGGCTGATGATTTTAGGTTGTCCTGAAGACTTTGCTGGGTATTGTGGCCAAACAGCTCAATTTTTGTTTCATCTGACCACAGAACTTTCCTCCAGAAGGTCTTATCTTTGTCCATGTGATGTCAGATGAAACACAAATTGAGCTGTTTGGCCACAATACCCAGCAAGTGACAATCATTGGTACTTTAACTTAATATGTTTGGAGGAGAAAACGTGAGGCCTTTAATCCCAGGAACAACATCCCTACCGTCAAGCATGGCGGTGGTAGTATTATGCTCTAGGCCTGTTTTGCTGCCAATGGAACTGGTGCTTTACAGAGAGTAAATGGGACAATGAAAAAGGAGGATTACCTCCAAATTCTTCAGGACAGCCTAAAATCATCAGCCTGCAGGGTGGGTCTTGGGCGCAGTTGGGTGTTCCACCAGGACAATGACCCCAAACTAGAGATGTCTGATAATGGCTTTTTTGCCGATATCCGATATTCCAATATTGTCCAACTCTTTATTACCGATTCCGATATCAACCGATACCAATATATACGGGCGTGGAATTAACACATTATTATGCCTAATTTTTTTGTGATGGATGCATTAAACAATGTAACAGGGTTTTCCAAAATAAGAGAACAATTTCAACTCAAATTATGGAAAAAAGTGCCAACATGACACTGCCATATTTATTATTGAAGTCACAAAGTGCATTATTTTTTTTAACATGCCTCAAAACAGCAGCTTGGAATTTGGGGCATGCTCTCCCTGAGATAATCCTGATACCCACCACAACTATGGGAAATACTATACTTTGACTTTCACAAAGTCTAAGTCTAAGTCTCAGAAAGTGCATTATTCTTTATTTTTTTTAAACATGCCTCAAAACAACAGCTACAAAAACAATGAAGGCACACAGCTTCAGTCCAGAGTATACTAGAGTAATAAAGTAAACAATAACATAGTCCTACTTTAGTGCAAGACTGCCTGGCATATTGTATAACAGGAAATTATAAACTGGGCTCAATCTGCCCTGCTCTAACATATTTGTATGAGTAACACAAATGTGCTGCAAGCTAGTGGTGAGTGCTTGAAGTGGCCTAGCAGTCAGCCAGAGCTTCTGAAATGCTGCGTTGAGACAGGGCAGCTTCGTTTACTGCAAGCTGCAAAGTGTGCGCCATGCAGGGCAGACTAGCCACACCAAACTCCCCCGTCGTGCGTTGTCCCTGACCACAAAGTGAGCTTTCGCCCTGGGGTGGTTTTTGTTGTATTTTAGTTTTTTCTCGGCGGAATCTTTAAGCGACAACTGTGTGGTACTACTTTTTTTCGCTGTTTGCTTTTCATCCATCTTCCGCTTGTATTCATCGCGCATCTCCTTATGATTCTGGAAGAGGAGGGAGATCAAATTGCTCGTAATAAAGGAAGACGTCTTATTTCCTCCTCGCATAACCAACATTTTTGCAGTCATTGCAAATTGCCAGTTTTTTTATCCGTCAGACACACTTTAAAAAAATAACCATAGACATGGTTTCGTTAGTCAGTCATCGAGCGAGCTCACTTGTTAGCCACGGCTACAGCACCGGCAACAATACACTCTTGTTGTTGTTATGCTGCGCTCGCGGCGGTTTGATGAGGTCATCAAGCGTCGCCAGTAAACTTCTCATGCTGCAGTAGTCAACTCCTGTGTTGTGTGTGGGAAAGGGGATAGGGGAGGGGCTGCTGACTGGGTTTATATCCGTGTTTTACCGTATATGTACCGCTCCGTACAACAGCATTTTAAAAAGTCATTAATTTTACTTTTTGAAACCGATACCGATAATTTCCGATATCACATTTTAAAGCATTTATCGGCCGGTAAGATCGACAGGCCGATATTATTGGACATCTCTACCCCAAACACACGTCAAAAGTGGTAAAGGAATGGTTAAATCAGGCTAGAATTAAGGTTTTAGAATGTCCTTCCCAAAGTCCTGTGGACAATGCTGAAGAAACAAGTCCATGCCAGAAAACCAACAAATTTAGCTGAACTGCACCAATTTTGTCAAGAGGAGTGGTCAAAAATTCAACCAGAAGCTTGCCAGAATCTTGTGGCTGGCTACCAAAAGCACCTTATTGTAGTGAAACTTGCCAAGGGACATGTAATCAAATATTAACATTGCTGTATGTATACTTTTGACCCAGCAGATTTGGTCACATTTTCAGTAGACCCATAATAAATTCATAAAAGAACCAAACTTCATGAAAGATTTTGTGACAAACAAGTATGTGCTCCAATCACTCCATCACAAAAAAAAATAAGAGTTGTAGAAATGATTGGAAATTTAACACAGCCATGACATTATGTTCTTTACAAGTGTATGTAAACTTTTGATCGCGACTGTAAGTTTGTGTGCATGGTTACATTTGATGTGTGCCTCACATGTAAACATGTACATTTTGGCAAATAAAAGATATGTATGACTCACGAGCACACACACACATGCAAACTCACGCACACACCCAACCTGATACCACTGAAGCGGAAATTACCTAATCTCACTGAAATAACTGTGCCGTCAGGAGACAGGCATTCTCCCTCACTGTTGACATGATAAAATATTGCTCCCATTATTAATTACTGCTTTGTCAAAAGCGAGAAAAAAAGTGGCCACATTGGCTAGTTTGCTATAGTCTGATCAACCAAATGCAGGCCACATGCTCTTCTGCTGAATTGCAAACACAAGCTATGAGAATGAAGTCATGGGCAAAGTTACAACTGGAGCATAGTCATGTAAAAGTACCAAAGATGTTGATTATATATATTTTTTTGCTGTGATTCTCCACAGATTGACTATGAAGTTCTCACAGACAAAGTGAAGGAGATGGAGAAACAGGCTTCTTCTTTAAGGGAGCTCTGCCCAAATAGAGTGTGTGTACTGTGGGCGAGGATTCAAACAACACTGCAGGCCTGGACAGAGTTGGGAAAGAGCGTGACGGAGATTAAATCCCGTCTGCAAGAGTTTTGTCATCTCCAAGGCTTCTTCAGGAGCTACCTCACCATGATGTAAGCAAGGCGCAGGGGTACTAACCCCTTTCAGGGCCAGATGTTCTTGTGATAATCCACTTTAAAACAGTAAAGAACACAAAGTTCTTGCAGTCAAACACAGGTCCCCAGTGAAATATGACATGCTGAGGAAGTTAGTACATGTTTCCTGGTCTGGGTCTGACAAGCAGAGGGATGTCCTTTCAGGGTGGAGGTCTGGGTATAGTCATGTTTTGTAAATTACTTTTCTCACAGCTCTGTTCCTTGTCCCCTCCAACACCTCTTACCTCACCCTCCCTTTTGCGGATAGCTCATGGACAGAAGACACCAGGTCATGCATTTTCTCTGAAACGTCCTTGCGTCTGAGGGAAGATGGGCTGAGTCCACTGGCCACACAGCTCGATATACAAATTGAACAGAAGTTTGAGGAGTTTGATGATCTGGCGGCGACTGGGACCAACATTTTAGACAAAGAACATCACCTGTCTCAGATGGTGAGTTGGCCATGCACACATATGACTCACTGTGGGCCTTGAAAATATCACTAGGGCATGTGTTTCCACTTCTGCTGACCTTCAGTAATGTGTTTCAGGTAGGAGAGCGCATGGAGGAACTGCAGAGTATGCTTGGATGGATTTCGGTGCACTGGGGAGCGAAGAAAAAAGAGTGGATGCATAGGACGCGTAGACAGGAGCACTTAATAGATAACATTTATTCTGAGGCCACATTCTCCCAATTAACAGAGGTAAATTTGTAAAGTGTTACTTAATGCAGTAGACAAATACTTGCTTTTTAAATAGAAGACACACTTCAAATTATATGTACAGTCGTGGTCAAAAGTTTACATACACTTGTAAAGAACATAATGTCATGGCTGTGTTGAGCTTCCAATAATTTCTACAACTCTTATTTTTTTTTGTGATAGAGTGATTGGAGCACATACTTGTTTGTCACAAAATCTTTCATGAAGTTTGGTTCTTTTGTTAATTTATTATGGGTCTATTGAAAATGTGACCAAATCTGCTGGGTCAAAAGTATACATACAGCAATGTTAACATTTGGTTACATGTCCCTTGGCAAGTTTCACTGCAATAAGGTGCTTTTGGTAGCCATCCACAAGCTTCTGGCAAGCTTCTGTTTGAGTTATTGACCAACATTGTCCACACGTTTAAGTCAGGACTTTGGGAAGGCCATTCTAAAACCTTAATTGTAGCCGGATTTAGCCATTCCTTTACCACTTTAGAAGTGTGTTTGGGGTCATTGTCCTGTTGGAACACCCATCTGCGCCCAAGACCCAACCTCCGGGCTGATGATTTTAGGTTGTTCTGAAGAATTTGGAGGTAATCCTCCTTTTTCATTGTCTCATTTACTCTCTGTAAAGCACCAGTTCCATTGGCAGCAAAACCGGCCCAGAGCACAATACTACTACCACCATGCTTGACGGTAGGCTGGTGTTCCTGGATTAAAGGCCTCACCTTTTCTCCTCCAAACATATTGCTGGGTATTGTTGCCAAATAGCTACATTTTTGTTTCATGTGACCACAGAACTTTCCTCCAGAAGGTCTTATCTTTGTCCGTGTGATATCAGATGTCAGCTTGTGTGGTATATAACAAGTAAAATATCAACACAGTACCGAGTTTACTTTTTTTTTTTTTTCCTGTGCTTTTTGAGGTTAAGAACACTTAAAACATTGAGAGCCAATTCATAAAATCACAACTTATCTTGGCATCATTGAAACAAATACGCCACAAATCATTGCGACGTTGGCTGCAACTTTCTGAAAGAGCTGCCGCGAATTCAAGCATTTTAGGCCGCAACATTCACAGACAAAGCCTGCGAAATCCTGGAGAGACTGGTTAAGATAGACCTGCACAAGACTATATACAGTATAACAAACTCTGCATACAGTTTGAAACAATCATTTGCTAAACGTTCCCTCTTTGACTTCCTTTATTTAGGATATATATTCTTATGAGTCCTGTCAGTCTTCAAAAGCAATCTCAGAAGAAAGAACATCAAAGATAGAGGGAGACACTCAGACCTCAGACCTGTTCCCTGGATATGTGCAGCAGCCAGAGGACGGCTATGAAATCATGAAAAGCGTTGCTCAGCGGGATGGTGAGTCCCTGCAATCAGAGTCTCCTTCACCCGCCATCATGGTCAGAAAAGAACCCAGCAGTCCCTCTTTGGGGGGCACGGTCAACCTCATCCTCAGCTTTGGTGACACAGGAGACAACCAGGTTCAGGTGCTCGACTCTCCAGCTCGGATTGATGAGGTTGTGGAAGAGACTTCTGAGCCCCTCCACAGGGTAAGTACTTCCCCTTTGTATTCGGGGTTACCCACTGAATGGCGTTCAAGACACCACAATATGTTGGACCGCTAAAGCTTCGCACTCCTTGACTATCTTCTTTGTCCATTTCTTTCTGCTATGCCCTTCATATTTGCCTTTTATCCTCATCTTCTCCTTCAGCCCACTGTGCCTGCCTGTAAAAACTTTTGGAAGCGCTGCCAGGGTATTTTGGAAAATACTTTGGGTAGTTTAAAGCGAAAGAAAAAGATTTATCGGCAGAGTGCAAATGAGGTAAATTGCAGGGTGTGTGAATCGGCATGGCATGCTGCGCCTCATTGTGTGCTGGGACTGCATGCTTCATCTTCTGATCCATATTAGGAACAACTGTTGTCATATGCTGGGTTGTGTGAGAGTAAAGAGAAACATTTGAATTTAAGTGCTCATTATTTTACTCACCCCCACCCTGAGTTTGGTTAGCGTTTATGAGGGAGTTAGAAAAAAGCCAACAAACCGTTGTATGTTATTGTCAATATTCTCTTGCACAGCGGTCATGCAAACACAGAACCCAATACATTTTGCTTTGATGAAGCACATTTAATGGATTGATCTATAAGAGGAGCACAATAGAGGTGTGTTACTTTTATCATCCATAACGTCTATAAGCTTAATAATATTGAATGAGACACAAATATTTAATTGCCAAGCATTTATGGAGTTTTATGTTCAATACTCAATGATTTATGAATACACATACATAATATACATGCTAAAAAAAACTATAAATGTTTGCTTATTAACCAATAATGTGTTACTTTAACATCTGTATTACCGTATTTTTCGGACTGTAGTGTGCACTTAAAATCCATTATCTCAAAAATCGACAGTGTGCCTTAAAATCCAGTGCGCCGACGGATTAATTCTGGTTGTGCTTACCGATCTCCTAATAATTTTAGTTGGTACATGGTGTTATGATAAGTGTGACCGGTAGACGGGAGTCAGTGCCTGTCACACATGAGATACATGTGGACTGCAAGATGACACGAGCAAGAGAGCCCAAAACTTTGATGTTTCATTGAGAATATAGAACTATATGTCAAAAATGTCAACATGTTTTAGTACGACTTTGGTAAGCTACGACGCCACACCGCTGTATGGATTGTCAACGCATTACATACGAGTATGGTGGCGTGGCTCAGTTGCTATAGCAGCCGTGCCAGCAACTTGAGGGTTTCGGGTTCGATCCCCGCTTCCGCCATCCTAGTCACTGCCGTTGTGTCCTTGGGCAAGATATTTTACCCACCTGCTCTCAGTGCCACCCACACTGGTTTAAATGTAACTTAGGTAATGGGTTTCACTATGTAAAGTGCTTCGAGTCACTAGAGAAAAGCGCTATATAAATATAAATCATCATCATCATTATGGTCTGTGGAAAAAGGACCCAAAAATGGCACCAATTTGGAGACATATCTGGCATTTTGTTTCGACCTATTATGCAAAACCGACTTTTCTTAACTATTGGAAACTGCTGATGTGTATTTGGGATGTGCATGAGTCCCAAAAATTTGCGCATATCTGCCATTGTAGTCCACACCGACCCCGTAGTCAGTAAGCTCCTTCTTTTTCTCCAGCCTCTTGTTGCGGGGCATTCATTCTGTTGCGATTTCCAATATAAAGTAGTGTACAGTTCTAACTTATATCTGTCAGGAGACTCGCTATGGAAGTGTTAAAAACTGCCGGCACAACAAAGATGGGAAGAAGATGAAGAAGATGCTGTCGAAGTGGAGCCACGTAAATAAGACTGCCCACAAAATGACGCATCCTGAAGAGACGGTCAGAAAGCGGCTTGAAGTTGGTCCATAAAATATAATCTATGCAACATTTTGACCAAAGAACCACCATTACATGTTATGTAGACCACAAGAAAGTGTTTTAAATGTAGACAAAAATCATAATATGACCCTTTTAATGCGCCTTTTAACCCGTTGAGCATTTGTATGAATATAGACCTGAATTGACCTGCTCATCTGCAGTGCGCCCTATGGTCCGAAAAATACGGTACTTGACAGTAGGTTGTAGTGGTGTTATATAGTTCACTGCATCTTACTAAGACAATTAGATGATGTGTGTGCGGTGCAGTTCATTATATATTCTCTGATACAATGTGTATAAAATCACAGTAAAAGGTGTCCCGTAGTTCTCCACAGTAAGAGACAAAAGGTTGGATCATTTAACAAACACATTTTAAATAGGGGACACATTTAGGGAATACTTTCTGGACTATGTACACAGCTGCAGGACCTCTTCAAGTTGTTTCATATTTTATTGTGTTCTTCCGCTTAGCCAGTCTTAACTTCAGCTTCAAAAGCAATTGGCCTTCTTGTCAGATTTCATTTTTAGTTGTTTAGATGTTTTTTTCCCCACCACAGCTCCAGATGTGTTTACACAGATGTTGCGTTTGAACTTTTTTTATTTTGAATTACATCAATAATTGGCAATGTTTTTCTCAGCATGTTGAAACTTTGGGCTCCCAAATCATACTTCTAACGGAATATAGATGGATGTGCATTATTAACAGTTATTTCACGTCCATTACTTCCTTTGCATGGATTAGTGGCGTGTACAGGAATAAAAAGGCTGGGAGGGTTCAAGCTAAAAATTTTGATCATCTTTCCGTGCCATTCATCTGTAAGACATCAAATAACTTTTGTTCCTGCTGGTTGCAAGATGGCAGCCCATCGTTATCAGAATAACATGTTTGTGGTCAGGCAATTTGAAATCTTTCATTAAATAAAAACTCACTCGTATGCTGAATAATAATTTTCTCTTTATTTTCTTCTTGCAGGTCAGCACCTACTTGCATGTTAAGGATAACAACTTGGCTGTGGCTCCCGTGTATGAGAGTATCACGCTTCCTCGCCAAAAGAGCAACTCAACATCTTCAGCCTCCTCTACCATTTTGCCACCCTCTTCCTCTCCATCCTCCTTGATGCCTGCTCCTCAGACGACTGTGTCTTTTCACCCTTTGAACGGGAGGACTGGAAACAGCACCATATTTAGTAGCCTCAAGAGAATTGGCAAGAAGAGAAAGAGAATGAGAGACACTCGCAGGCATACTATCCAAAAAGTCATGGGGGTGGACGAGGAAACAGATGAGCCTCGTTACACCAGTGAAACATTCACATATGACACTCACACGTGGCCGCTGAAAGAGGGTCGGAGGAAGAAAAGTGCACCACGGTGTGAGGATGGAGTTGACGCTGTGGCTGACATGCACAATCCCCTGTTGAGGGACATAGAGTGCACTGGAGGAAACACTATTACACCATATGCAGTTTCAAAGGGACCTGCCAGTCAAGGAAGAGGCCACTGCAGATTCCTCTCTTTGGGTTCTGTGCTGAGTTTCGACCTTCCCAAAGACATGACCCTCATCCCCAGCATTCCGGATATCATTACCATTTCTCCTCCAGAGTCCAAGAAGGGAGCAGGGACTGATCCAGATGCCAACTTCCAGCGGCCCACAGCCTTAAGTTCTTTCAAACAAGCTCGACCCTCTACGGCCAACGCAATCAGTGCAGCTAAAATGAGCTCTTGGACACACAAGTCTACAGTTATTATGAAAGACTTGCCTCATAACGGCTGCACTTTCAACACACCTCCTGCTCCCTCGGAAGAAGATGACAATCGGATAGTACCATGCAGTGACTTATACAGGAAACAGGTCAGTCAGCAGGAAGATGGAGAGCAGGAGTGGAACGAAATGTCATCACTTAGTAAAACTGGAAATGACTACACATTCCAGTCTTCCCAACTCCCAATTTATGTAAATCACCCCCACCTGTCCACTCTTGCTGCCCATAAACACCAGTGCCCTAGTGTCCATACATGTATTCGGGACCTCAATGGACACAAGTACCACAAAAGTGCAATGATCCAGAGTGTGCATGATGACAACCCAGGGCAGTGTCACCACCAAGCTTCTCACATGGTTGTCAATCTGAAGTCAGCTGTGAATGTTCGTCAAGACTCGGTGGACTCTGGCATCTCCAGTTCTAGCAGTATTAAACTTTGTCCTGATGCACCTCATCCAGATAACACCCAAATTATCGGGGTCGTGGGGAAACTCATGTCCCTCCAAGTGGGACGCATTGACTGCACTAAGATGACAGAGTGTGTGGGCCAATCAAAAGCCAGCGAAGAGCTACAACAAGAGCCTGTCCACCTGGACCACCAACAGTTTGAGGAGGAAGAAGAAGAGCTGGAGGACATCTGGAACCAAACTAGCAATTTCCGGCAAAGTATCTGTTCAGACATCATATACCAGCCTAACCAAGAGGAGTCATCAGATCAACCGAGTGAGTCCATCCGCTGCTTGTCTCCGAGCAAAGCTCCAGTTATGCTCTATCGAAACCTGGCCACAGCCTCAGAACCCAACCTTTTTGTGACTGAGTTGAAACTACCGTCTGACAACCAGAGCTTCCTGGGTCATAACAAAGAAACCAGTTCCCTAGACCCACCACAAACTATAAGAGACAGAAAGTCCTGGTCAGCCTTTCCAAATAGGGACCACGTTGGCAAAACATCAGTGGTTTTGAACAAAACAGCTGCTGATCCAGTGAAGCTTCCAGACAGTGTTGAAAATCTGAAATACATTTACCAATACAGAGAGGAGGAAGAGGAAGAGGAGTCAAAAGGTGGAGAAGAAATGGAAGAGAACACGGGCTGTTCAAAGGTGAGGTCAATGTTGAAAAAACTGTCAGTACACGTCATACTAACTAATCTGGCACTAATCAACATTTATTTAGCACAATCCACAGTGTTACTGTGCCAGATCATTTGTAAGAAATATATCAATATTTGGCATCGTCAAGTAAATCTGCTCCAAAGTTGTTCTTTGGCCCACGTAAGACGACTCATTCCAAAATTCTCACAGGCTGACTCAATAATCTGTTTTCTCTGCATGATCACTATTTAGCTTAAAACACTATTGCATTTTATTCACAGAAAAAAAACATACTTATTTAGGACCAGGCGTTTATTCGGTTTAGGTTTATTAATTGGTGAGCTACAGCCTATCCCAGCTGACTTTGTCAGAAGACACTCTGGACTGGTTGTCCGTCACTCACAGGACACATATACTATGTGGATACTAGGGCTGTCTTCAAATAGTCAAAGATTCGATTCTGATTGGACGAGCAACCTCACAGTCAAATCATGGGACATTTAACACCCATCCTTCCTCTGTGGGAAGGAGGTGAGTTGAGTACCTGCTGAAGCCCCACCTTATAAAGCAGGTGTGTTGGGAAGATGGATCAACTGTATTCATCATAACTTCTTTAAATATTAATACAAGTTTATTGTGTGTAGACGTCTCACATTACCCTCTAAAACCTATTATTTTACTAATAGTGTGGAGAGGATGGTTTAACATGGGGGACATACCACTGTCAGACACAGAGCTAACAGTGCCACTGACTCACAGGAAATACAACCCGGTGCACACTGAAAAGCACCGCCTTACCCCAGAGGTATAGCTTTCCTTTGGCAAAGCTAATGATCCATCTGCAGGTTCATATACGACTTTTACTTTGTCTATTTATTCAAATTTGATGTAGTATTGATGCAGTGCCTGAGCTGAGGAACTCACTAAACTATATCAAATCTCTACTGTGTTTATGAAGGTGGTTTAGGACTGCGTGGCGAAGTTGGTAGAGTGGCTGTGCCAGCAATCGGAGTGTTGCTGGTTACTGGGGTTCAATTCCCACCTTCTACCTTCCTAGTCACGTCCGTTGTGTCCTTGGGCAAGACACTTCACCCTTTGCCTCTGATGGCTGCTGGTTAGCGCCTTGCATGGCAGCTCCCGCCATCAGTGTGTGAATGTGTGTGTGAATGGGTAAATGTGGAAATACTGTCAAAGTGCTTTGAGTACCTTGAAGGTAGAAAAGCCTATACAAGTACAACCCATTTATCATTTATTTATTTTGAAGTGGAAAAAGTTGCAAATGAAATCTGTTTTGTTCACTTTAATGAAAGACTAGATTCCTTTGACTGTATCTTTACTACACTTTGGAATACTAGACCTTATAAATTTACATCCATGTGACATTACTGATATCTAGTTACAGTCAGTGTAAAGTATTATATCATCACAATCTGTTTATTTCTGTCTTAAAAAAACAAAAAACGCAATAGATATGACTTATCTTACTATACAATCTAATAAATCAGATTCGACTATGATAATCTTTAGTCTAGGATGCCATACACAACCATTCACATTTCTGGGTCATTTAGAGTCCTCACCGAACCAAGTATGTATTTTTTAAGCTAATGTAGTATGTATTTTTTAAGCTAATTAAAATATTTTAATATTGTCCTATAACAGTGGCAACAAGTCTCCGTAAAGACAAAGAGTTCAAACATTTCAATGAGCAAGAAAACATTTCCGTCAGTGAAAATCTTCTTCTCAACAGAACCAGGCAACTCAAAATCTTGAAGTGGATGATCTGCAGGACGAATCAAAAGCCACAAGAGGGCGCTGTGACAACATAGTAAATATTGAACACAGTTTAAATGCATCAGAAGTGAGGCTGCTTGGATTGAACACACCTATTAACCTGACTGACTTTGTAACCTCTTCAGGATAAAACTCCTGTGCTGCAATCTCTGGAGGGAACTCTTGAGAGGAAGCAAAAGCTTCAACTTGGAGGAAAGAAAGTAAGAGAAGTTCCATTCATTGTCCAAGTCAGCGCGGTCAGCAATTGCAAAGTCTCCAGTCAGCAGTGCACGCTCTTATCTTATTTCCACAGGCAGCCTCCAGAGGCTGGTACTCGTGTCATACGGTCTTATATGGACACACCTTGTGCTTTTATCAGGATAAAAAGGATACACTGAGGGTAGGTGGAATGAATGCGAAGAAGCCATGAATGATTAGGCGAACAGTAAATTGTGGTCAGCGATGGTCAGCCTGTGTTGTCCTGCAGAGTTCTGTTTGTGGCCTGCCTCTGAACCTCATTGGCGCCGAGTGTTCCCCTGCACCAGACTACACCAAAAAGCCCAACTGCTTCCGTTTAAGGTAAGATTGTAAAAGTAATGACTGGTGTTACTGATTTCACACCGTCAGAATTACGAATATTTACATATACATCGGCGTAGTCTGTAACAGCTGTTCTATGGCCCCTTAGGCTGTGTGATGGCTCAGAATATCTGTTCAATACTTCGTCATGCTTCATGATGAAGAAATGGATCATGGGAATACAAGCAAACACAGGTAAACTAAATGATGCTTAAATTGGGAATCAGTTAGCTGATGATGTAAGATATTTATGTTTTGTTATGTCTTCAAAAAGGTCCAAGTCAGTCTTCATTATCAAGCATCCCAGTGGATCAAGACATCAACTTTGCCTTGTAAGAAAATATCCTCTTAGCAACACTTCTGGGCCTCATGTATTAAGACTGGTGTAGATTTCCTAATTAAAAAATGGTGTTCGCTCAAATCTAGAAAACGTCGTACGCACAAACAAATTCAGGTGTATTAAAGTGCGAGCACATGCCAACCCAAGTACATTTTGTTTTGTACATCCCAATCAACGTGCAATTGAGCACACATGCTGGTAGGGGTGTGGGAAAAAATCGATTCGAATTCGAATCGCGATTCTCACGTTGTGCGATTCAGAATCGATTCTCATTTTTAAAAAATCGATTTTTTATTTTTTTTATTTAAAATTTGTATTTATTTATTTATTTATTTTAATTATAAATCCAACAAAACAATACACAGCAATACCATAACAATGCAATCCAATTCCAAAACCAAACCCAGCAACACTCAGAACTGCAATAAACAGAGCAATTGAGAGGAGACACAAACACGACACAGAACAAACCAAAAGTAGTGAAATAAAAATGAATATTATCAACAACAGTATCAATATTAGTTACAATTTTAACATAGCAGTGATTAAAAATCCCTCATTGACATTATCATTAGACATTTATAAAAATTTTAAAAAAGAACAATAGTGTCACAGTGGCTTACACTTGCATCGCATCTCATAAGCTTGACAACACACTGTGTCCAGTATTTTCACAAAGATAAAATAAGTCGTATTTTTGGTTCATTTAATAGTTAAAACAAATTTGCATTAGTGCAATCAGTTGATAAAACATTGTCCTTTACAATTATAAAAACTTTTTACAAAAATCTACGACTCTGCTTGCATGTCAGCAGACTGGGGTAGATCCTGCTGAAATCCTATGTATTGAATGAATAGAGAATCCTTTTGAATCGGGAACAAACCGTTTTTGAATCGAGAATCGTGTTGAATTGAAAAAAAAATCGATTTGAATCGAATCGTGACCCCAAGAATCGATATTGCATCAAATCGTGGGACACCCAAAGATTCACAGCCCTACATGCTGGAGTGGGCCCTGTTCACGCCCCCCTTTTAAATACGCAAATCATATTCAAATTAGACATGTGCCTGAGATTTCGCACTGCATAGTCAGAAAACACAAAGATAATGAGCAAGACGGTGAACAGAAGAAAATGAAAATGTATTCTGTTCCACTATTGTTGCAAGTTAGTGCAGCAGTGCATGCACCGGGGAAAAGGTGTGGCTTATTATTTCACACTTTGCGCACGGGTTTTTGAACATGAGTATATTTTGCACACAGAGACAATCAGGGGCTTGTTTGAAAGCTCTTAAGATGTAGTTTAACCAGAAAAAAACACTTTAACCACTGACTTGTAATGACACTGTAAATACCCGGGTATAACATTTGGGGAACTCATACAGTGTGCATCACGGGCTTAATATTAGGACAATTACATTAATAAATGTATTCTCCAAGAAGCCACACAATTCCAGCTTGTAGTCTGGTCCCAACCATGCTGTTACTGAGAATGTAAGAATCATGCCTTGAACCAGACCACATCGCTACAATGCTGCTTCATTGCATTTGCGCATCAAATATGATCTGTACATAAAAATGTTCCCTGTTGACATGTACATATTCGTCATATGAAGGTGCGTGCAGTCCATAGCTTCGATTACATTAGAAACACCGGCTGTTATAAATTGCGCTTTAATTCTAGCCTGTTTGGCTGTCTTGTACGGGAATTTAATATACTTGGCTAACGTGCTAATGATTGAATGTGTTTTTTTGCATTACTTTGTGTATGCTTTTTAATTCATTCAGGATGTGTTAATCGTGTGAATGCTCAAAAGCATTCACACATATGGAATTTGTATTCAACTTCTTCATCTTCTCCAGATTTTGGCGCGCTCTACCTTCCACATTTTTCACCCGATTCAAACCATTCCCACTTCTAACTGTTCAGCCTATTTGAGAATCGCAGGCTTTCCCTTGACAAATTCCCAGATTTTCCAGAATTCCAGGTTTTCCAGGACATTTTTCCCCATTCAAAATGCATTTTTTCAAACTTTCACCATTTCCACATTTTTCAACCTATTCAAACCATTCTACCTTCAACACATTCCACCATTCTGAAAATTTAAACTGTCATTTTTCGAAGTAAAAAAAAAAAAACAGGATTTTCCAGAATACCTGCTTTTCCAAAGCCCTATTGCAGCCCTTTTTTTTTGGCGACTACTCCTCCAACATTTTTCAACCGTTCTACCGTCAAAAAATTCCTCTTAATTAGGACAAAGAACGAAATTGTTTTCTGAACTAGAAAAATTCCCGGTTTTCCCGAAATTCCAAGAATTCCGTAATACCATTTCCCAATTCAGCATGTTACTACTTCAACATTTCTCGACCGATTTGAAAAATTCCAACACCAACCATTTCAACTCATTCAGCCCATTCAAGTTTTTTACCATTTTCAAAAAAATTCCCGCTTTTTCCCGAAATTCCCAATTTTGGGGAGGAAATTCCCTTTGAAATCAATGGGACATTCTTCAAATTTCCACAACTCCCACATTTTTCATCTGATTCAAACTGTTCCACCTTCAAAATATTCAGCATGTTTGGGAATTGTGTGCTCTACTTCAACAATTCTAAAAAAATTCCAGGATTTCAGTTCAACTTCAGCATTGGAGCATTCACACACAATTCCTTCAGAAATTGCCTTATCTAGTTGTTCATACGTCTCTGATGTGCACAACAATGCATTCTCAGGAGTAATTATTGTTTTGAAGGGTCTTTATTTAAACGGTCACCCAGCACCACCTCTATGTGGTGCCAAAATATCCATAGCATGTAGAAATGTGCGTACGACAGCAATGTAGTTGGCATAAGGCGCCCCCGCATTTCCACTTTTAGTTCACTCTTAATACATCTCAAAGGGCGCACACCAGGTTTTTGTGTGTACACACGCTTTATCCATGAGGCCCCTGGTCTTTACAATGATGGATATCTCCCCCCCTACAGAAGACCTCCTCTTTGCTCACGCTGCTATGGTCTGGCCAAATGCTACTGCTCCACCCAACATGATACGACCTCCACGTTCCCCAGACAGAAACCCACTGCCAAAGACATGGTTGTCCTGGCCAGAGAGTTCAACCACATGCCGCACCTAAGAAGTTTGGAGATAAAGCGGAACATCTCACCCACACATGGACACTCCTGCAGTAAGGCATCTTCACCTATTCTCCCATGGGTTTAGGTGACATTTCCTACGCAACTGCACAGATCCTGGTTGCGCAGCATTCTCCGCCTCAATTTAAGTCTGTCACTGCACGCCTTCATCCAAGATGCGCACTTAAATGCGTGTGTTTGCTGTCAAATCTGGCCTTCCATGTATTTGACTTAATTACCTCTTAAGGCCCAAGCTGTTTGTTTACACGCTTTTTTTAATTTCTCTTTGCTATTTGGGCTTATTGGACCTTAATTAGAATAAAAACTAACAAACATCTTTTGATATGATGTACTTAGTCCATAAGTAACAAACGTGTACTTCATGTTTAGTGACATGCTAATTCTTATTTTTACACTTTTTTTTCCAAATTCCATTGTATGTTATATTCTTCTGACACCACCAGATGGCAGTATAAGTGTCCACATAAGCGGCCATAAGACCCCAATTCAGTAGTGTACACAATTTTGGAAATAAGAGCTAAAAGGTGCTGTCCACGCATGTGGCCACTAAGCCTTTAGAGGTTAATTAATTAAAGGGGAACCGCACTTCTTTTTGGAAATTTTGCCTATTGTTCACATTCCTGATGAGAGACAAGAATACAAATGTTTTTTCTTGCATTCTAACTAATCTAATTCATACTAATTGGCTCGTATAGTGGCTAGCAATGCAGCTAATGGGAGCAATTCATTCTGAAAATAGACTTTACTCACCGAAACCGGATGTTGTGATGAAGTATCCACTTCGGCGGGCGGGCTCCGTGTTTCCCGGCGCACACGAATGGCATAGATCGCCCAAAGCTGACAAAAAAAGTCACATACGGGTCACGTTCAGGTCGCAATGCGTTTAGACTAAAGTCACATTTGAAAAGATCAGATTCCAATTGGAATTGGACGATCTCCAATGACTACGTTTACACTGTAGGCCAAAGTGGCCCAAATCTGATTTTTTCCATCTGACTGTGTACACTGCAAGTAAAATGTGATCTTTATCAGACTCAAGTGTAAACGCACAGAGGCCCCAATTTGGCCCCAATGTAATTTGCATGCACACTTCGATAAAGTGAAAATGACTGAAGTTGGCAGGATTCCGTAAATGAACAATGAAGTAGCTACTACAACTAGAAAATAAAATAAAAGTGTTTTAAATGAGTGTTTAAACATAAAAATAAATGAATGGATATATATAGTGTAATGGGCTGGTTCTAATCTTTTTATGGCTGTTAAGTACGAACATCCGCATAGATCTACGTGAGCTTTATTTTTCAACTTACATGTAAGCAAATGCACCACAGCGTCCATTCCAGTCCTTCAACAATCGCTATTTCTTTGGAATCAAACTATATATTCCTATATTACTGTTAGACATCGATGGCAGCGAACCTTGACATGCGTGATAGCATCAAGACAAGACGTATGACATCAGCGTGCAGCCTTCAGGAACATTTATTAACGGCAGACTTCAACAACGAACAGCATGGACGCTCGGCCATGTCTCCATCACACACATATTGGCGCCAGGAAGAGATACGTCACATCCTGGTACACAACACTCCAAAATAAAAGTGTACATTATAACAGTTTGCCCAACCAGTCTACATGTGCTTTGTGGACTTGGAGAAGGCATTCGACCGTGTCCCCGGGGAAATCCTGTGGGGAGTGCTCAGAGAGTATGGGGTATCGGACTGTCTGATTGTGGCGGTCCGCTACCTGTATGATCAGTGTCAGAGCTTGGTCCGCATTGCCGGCAGTGAGTCAGACCCGTTTCCAGTGAGGGTTGGACTCCGCCAAAGCTGCCCTTTGTCACCGATTCTGTTCATAACTTTTATGGACAGAATTTCTAGGCGCAGTCAAGGCGTTGAGGGGATCTGGTTTGGTGGCTGCAGGATTAGGTCTCTGCTTTTTGCAGGTGATGTGGTCCTGATGGCTTCATCTGGCCAGGATCTTAAGTCCTCACTGGATCGGTTCGCAGCCGAGTGTGAAGTGACTGGAATGGGAATCAGCACCTCCAAGTCCGAGTCCATGGTTCTCGCCCGGAAAAGGGTGGAGTGCCATCTCCGGGTTGGGGAGGAGATCTAGCCCCAAGTGGAGGAGTTCAAGTACCTCAGAGTCTTGTTCACGAGTGAAGGAAGAGTGGATCGTGAGGTCGACAGGCGGATCGGTGCGGCGTCTTCAGTAATGCGGACGCTGTGTCGATCCGTTGTGGGGAAGAAGGAGCTGAGCCGGAAGGCAAAGCTCTCAATTTACCGGTCGATCTACGTTCCCATCCTCACCTATGGTCATGAGCTTTGGGTCATGACCGAAAGGACAAGATCACGGGTACAAGCGGCCGAAATGAGTTTCCTCCGCTGGGTGGCGGGGCTCTCCCTTAGAGATAGGGTGAGAAGCTCTGTCATCCGGGAGGAGCTCAAAGTAAAGCCGCTGCTCCTCCACATCGAGAGGAGCCAGATGAGGTGGTTCGGGCATCTGGTCAAGATGCCACCCGAACGCCTCCCCAGGGAGGTGTTTAGTGCACGTCCGACCGGTAGGAGGCCACAGGGAAGACCCAGGACACATTGGGAAGACTATGTCTCCCGGCTGGCCTGGGAACGCCTCGGGATCCCCCAGGAGGAGCTGGACCAAGTGGCTGGGGAGAGGGAAGTCTGGGCTTCCCTGCTTAGGCTGCTGCCCCCGGGACCCGACCTCGGATAAGCGGAAGAAGATGGATGGATGGATTATAACAAGTAAAGGCGCAATCACATTATCATGTTCAACAGTTCCATATAGCATATAGTGTGTTCGTGATTATACTGATATTTTTTTGTGATTAATCACATGAGTTAACTCATTAATTTTGACAGGCTGACAGTGTTAATCAAAACTAAGCCTACATTGCAAGGCATCATGTTGTTTTTAATATATAAAGCTGCCCCACAATCACTATTATCATTTTTACACAGCTGTTCGTTTAAAAGAGTAATTTAAAGGGATAAAAACTCAGCATTTTAGACAGCTTTGATAATGCAAGTGTTTAAATCACCACTAGGGGGAGCCAAGATACTGTTTTACTTCACTAAACTGCAACTTTCAGGTCATTGTTATTTGGCCCCATTTGCTTAATTCCCGCCTTTATTTCTCCATCTTTCCCTCCGTAGATGACGGTAATGATGACGGCAGCTGCAAGCAGACTCATAGAAATGAGAGAGAAAGCCCATCTGGCTCTCCTTTGTCCGCGTCATGCAGCAGCAAGGACGGGCTGAGCAGCAAGCGTCGCTCCCATTCCTTCACTTCCGGTTAGTTTGCGCTGACGATGGACTTCCGTGTGCGTCCCAGCCTTCAAGTTGACGTTGTGTTGTCTTCTAGCGACGTACCAGAAGATCCAGCCGGCCCAGCAGACGTGCGGAGGCCTGGAGAGAGGGTCCCAGTACTGCGTGACACTGGTGCTGGGGGACTCTGGGGCTCCTGCAGGGACAGCAGCGGGATGGCAGCAGGCGAGGATCTCCAACAGTGACCTGCCTCGGCCTCGGAACAAGTCTGTTTTTAAAAAGTTCTTTGGCAAAAAGGACCCATAAGCGTTTAATGTGCAGCGCACATGTTTTCATTCAAACACATCGACTACTGACCATATTTATACTTAGCGGCGCTACCAGTTCTTTGGTTGTTTTATGTGTGTTAAGAGTCATTTTTTACGAGTGTGTGTTTTCTTATTTGCCTTTTGTTTCTCTCTATAGTGTGTGTGCACAAAGCAGCTCTGCAGGAAGTCTGTGTAGAAAAAAAAACATTTGCATGCTAAACAAAGTGATAACGCCAACGAAATGCTAAAACTCATCACATTATTGCGCCACATAATTGCTCCCCCTTTCCATTTGCTCAGTGTGTGCTGAATCCAATTATTTTCTTTTTCCGCCAAAGTCTGCAGTTTGACACTGCTTGTTTGTTGCATGGATCATTCTTAATAAAACATTTGAAAAATATATACGGATTTTCCACCTATTCTTTAGTTTGTAAGTTGTGAAGGGAATTATATTTATATAGTTACATAGTGAAACCCAATATCTAAGTTACATTTAAACCAGTGTGGGTGGCACTGTGAGCAGGTGGGTAAAGTGTCTTGCCCAAGGACACAACAGCAATGACTAGGATGGCGGAAGCGGGGATCGAACCTGCAACCCTCAAGTTGCTGGCACGGCCACTCTACCAACCGAGCTATACCGCCCGCAAGTTCTGTTGTGGATTTGCCAGGCAAGATGTCGTCATGATTTTACTTTTATTGTTGCACTGTAGAAACTGACATGCATCATCTGACATCACATGGAGAAAGATAAGACCTTCAGGCGGAAAGTTCTGTGGTCAGATGAAACAAAAATGTAGCTGTTAGGCCACAATACCCAGCAATGTTTGGAGGAGAAAAGGTGAGGCCTTTAATCCCAGGAACACCATTCATACCGTCAAGCATGGTGGTGGTAGTATTATGCTCTGGGCCTGTTTTGCTGCCAATAGAACTGGTGCTTTACAGAGAGTAAATGGGACAATGAAAAAGGAGGATTACCTCCAAATTCTTTAGGACAACCTAAAATCCTCAGCCCGGAGGTTGGGTCTTGGGCACAGTCGGGTGTTCCAACAGGACAATGACCCCTAACACACGTCAAAAGTGGTAAAGGAATGGCTAAATCAGGCTAGAATTAAGTTTTAGAATGGCCTTCCCAAAGTTTTGACTTAAACGTGTGGACAATGCTAAAGAAACAAGTCCATGTCAGAAAACCAACACATTTAGTTGAATTGCACAAATTTTGTCAAGAGGAGTGGTCAAAAATGCAACCAGAAGCTTGCCAGAAGCTTGTGGATGGCTACCAAAAGCGTAAATGTTTTTGTGACCAACAAATATGTGCTCCAATCACTCTATCACAAAAAAAATAAGAGTTGTAGAAATTATTGGAAACTCAAGTCAGCCATTACATTATGTTCTTTACAAGTGTATGTAAACTTTTGACCATGACTGTATCAATATATATGTATATATATATAGTCGTGGTCAAAGCCCGGCCCCCAACCAAATTTTTTTAACCCAAAGCGGCCCCCCGAGTCAAAAAGTTTGGAGACCCCTATTGTAGCTGTTTAGTGACTCATACGCATTACATTTGGAAAATGTTTTTGTTAAGCAATTCAAATGTGTTGTTTAATCTCTTCAAGATGGAAAAAGATTATCTAAGGAATATCTGTGGATCTTTCTAAGGCTGGAATTCAAATGAAATGTCACTCTAGTCCAACTTTATGATGCATAGATGATTCACATTATAGTCCCTTCAGGGTTTTGCAGCAGTTTTTTAGTCTTATTTAATTTTTTTTATGAATTAGTAAATGTGTACTTTTGTAACCTTCAAATTGTGAGTGTTCTTTGTAACCTTCACCCCAAAGAGGACAGGATGTTACCAAATCTGACAAAAGTATTTTATTTGCATATTAAACTCAAGTGCAGCATGTTTTTTTAACACCCGACGGGCCTTTTTTGAGATGAGTTGGATGAAAGCTCCCTTTCTTAGCGACACATTTTAAAGGTCCTGTGTGAAACCTCCTCACAGTTACATTTTTCAAGTAAAAAATATAACAATAACACCACCGGCTAGCTTATGTTACCATTAGTGGTTTAACAGAACACATTTGCTTGACAATTGTCTATATTTTTCACAATTACAAAGTTTATGTAAAAAACATTTTTTACCGCCCTAATAAAATGATTGGTGTACACGGCGGTCACTCACCCAGTCTTGCCCACATGTACGCGCCGGGAGTGTGCGCACACATACAAAAGCAGTCCAAGAGAAGCAACAAACAATTTGCAGTCATGTTGTTGTCATGATAGACCAGGCCTGGGCAATTATTTTGACTCGGGGGGCCAAATTTAGAGAAATAAATATGTCTGGGGGCCGGTTGATCTGATTTTTAGGAATACTAATACACAACCTCACAATAATGTCTGATTGAATGCTAAACACGTTATGACAGACCTCCTTAAAAAACGGAATACAATTTTCTATGGTTTTTTTACTGTATGAGACACCCACAATGTAGATGAAAATAAAGAATGTGGGATTTACAATATTAACTATGAACGATAAAACACTGAATATTGACAACATGTATACGTCACACCCCCTCTCGATTGACATATTTTACAATCAAGCGAAACGCAGCAAGAATGCAACAAACACAGTGAAATATGAACACGAAGAGTAAAAAATAAACCCACCTACAATCTGATATATCACTAAGCTTTAGAACTTTGTTGTAAAAATCTCCTTCCGTGTCTGTCCCTGACACCCGCATTTCAGGCTGGCCGCTCTGGAAACACTCTGTGGAAACGCTCCCCACCCACACTGCTTGGTACCTCGTCTGAGCTGCTGTGACTTAGATTACCATAGTAACTAGTATATCATGCAAAAGCGCAGATTCCAACCATTAAAATACTTTGTATAGTTCAAGACTTACGCTAGTTTGAAAACATCACTGCACATCATAATGGCAGCTACAGTTGTGATCTTAAAGATCTAAAAAATATATTTTTTGCCAGATTGAAAAGCTCAACAGGCCTGTGAGAGGGCGGGATGTACTGTGCAAAATACATTGGAAAGTTGGCGCACTCTAGGCATCTTTGTAAACAGCTCCTTTAATTTAAGGGAGCAACAATTTACTCAATTTGGGAAAAACATTGATTTATATTCTGTTGCTTTAATTAGCTCCTCTCTGAGCTGCCACCTTACCGTGGTAGAGGAATTTGCGTGTCCCAATGATCCTAGGAGCTATGTTGTCCGGAGACTTTCATGCCCCCTGGTAGGGTCTCCCAAGACAAACAGGTCCTAGGTGAGGGGTCAGACAAAGAGCAGCTCGAAGACTTCTATGGGAATGAAACAACAAGGATTCAGATTTCCCTCGCCCGGACGCGGGTCACCGGGGCCCCCCTCTGGAGCCAGGCCCGGAGTTGGGGCACGATGGCGAGCACCTGGTGGACGGGCTTGTCCCCATGGGGCCCGGCCGGGCACAGCCCGAAGAGGCAACGTGGGTCCCCCCTCCAATGGGCTCACCACTCATGGGAGGGGCCATAGAGGTCGGGTACGTTGTGAGCTGGGCGGAAGCTGAAGGCAGGGAACTTGGCGGTCCGATCCTCGGCTACATAAGCTAGCTCTTGGGACGTGGAACGTCACCTCGCTGAGGGGAAAGGAGCCTGAGCTTGTGCGCAAGGTAGAGAAGTTCCGGCTGGATGTAGTCGGACTCACCTCGACGCACAGCAAGGGCTCTGGAACCAGTTCTCTCGATAGGGGCTGGACTCTCTTCCACTCTGGCGTTGAAAGCAGTGAGAGGCGACGAGCTGGGGTAGCAATTCTTGTTGCCCCCCGGCTCAAAGCCTGCACGTTGGAGTTCAACCCGGTGGACGAGAGGGTAGCTTCCCTCCGCCTTCGGGTGGGGGGACGGGTCCTGACTGTTGTTTGTGCTTACGCACCAAACAGCAGTTCAGAGTACCCACCCTTTTTGGATACACTCGAGGGAGTACTGGAAAGTGCTCCCCCAGGTGATTCCCTTGTCCTACTGGCGACTTCAACGCTCATGTTGGCAACGACAGTGAAACCTGGAGAGGCGTGATTGGGAAGAATGGCCGCCCGGATCTGAACCCGAGTGGTGTTTTGTTATTGGACTTTTGTGCTCGTCACAGATTGTCCATAACAAACACCATGTTCAAGCATAAGGGTGTCCATATGTGCACTTGGCACCAGGACACCCTAGGCCGCCGTTCCATGATCGACTTTGTAGTTGTGTCATCGGATTTGCGGCCTTATGTTTTGGACACTCGGGTGAAGAGAGGGGCGGAGCTTTCTACCGATCACCACCTGGTGGTGACTTGGCTGCGATGGTGGGGGAGGATGCCAGACAGACCTGGCAGGCCCAAACGCATTGTGAGGGTCTGCTGGGAACGTCTGGCAGAGTCTCCTGTCAGAGAGAGTTTCAATTCCCACCTCCGGAAGAACTTTCAACATGTCACGAGGGAGGTGCTGGACATTGAGTCCGAGTGGACCATGTTCCGCACCTCTATTGTCGAGGCGGCTGATTGGAGCTGTGGCCGCAAGGTGGTTGGTGCCTGTCGTGGCGGTAATCCTAGAACCCGTTGGTGGACACCGGCGGTGAGGGATGCCGTCAAACTGAAGAAGGAGTCCTATCGGGTTCTTTTGGCTCATAGGACTCCGGAGGCAGCAGACAGGTACCGACAGGCCAAGCGGTGTGCGGCTTCAGCGGTCGCGGAGGCAAAAACTCGGACATGGGAGGAGTTCAGCGAGGCCATGGAAAACGACTTCCGGACGGCTTCGAAGCGATTCTGGACCACCATCCGCCGCCTCAGGAAGGGGAAGCACTGCACTGTCAACACAGTGTATGATGAGGATGGTGTTCTGCTGACCTCGACTGCGGATGTTGTGGATCGGTGGAGGGAATACTTCGAAGACCTCCTCAATCCCACCGACACGTATTCCTATGAGGAAGCAGTGCCTGGGGAATCTGTAGTGAGCTCTCCTATTTCTGGGACTGAGGTTGCTGAGGTAGTTAAAAAGCTCCTCGGTGGCAAGGCCCCGGGGGTGGATGAGATCCGCCCGGGGTTCCTTAAGGCTCTAGATGTTGTGGGGCTGTCTTGGTTGACAAGACTCTGCAGCATCGCGTGGACATCGGGGGCGGTACCTCTGGATTGGCAGACCGGGGTGGTGGTTCCTCTCTTTAAGAAGGGGAACCGGAGGGTGTGTTCCAACTATCGTGGGATCACACTCCTCAGCCTTCCCGGTAAGGTCTATTCAGGTGTACTGGAGAGGAGGCTACGCCGGATAGTCAAACCTCGGATTCAGGAGGAACAGTGTGGTTTTCGTCCTGGTCGTGGAACTGTGGACCAGCTCTATACTCTCGGCAGGGTCCTTGAGGGTGCATGGGAGTTTGCCCAACCAGTCTACATGTGCTTTGTGGACTTGGAGAAGGCATTCGACCGTGTCCCTCGGGAGGTCCTGTGGGGAGTGCTCAGAGAGAATGGGGTATCGGACTGTCTGATTGTGGCTGTCCGCTCCCTGTATGATCAGTGTCAGAGCTTGGTCCGCATTGCCGGCAGTAAGTCGGACACGTTTCCAGTGAGGGTTGGACTCCGCCAAGGCTGCCCTTCGTCACCGATTCTGTTCATAACTTTTATGGACAGAATTTCTAGGCGCAGTCAAGGCGTTGAGGGGATCCGGTTTGGTGGCTGCAGGATTAGGTCTCTGCTTTTTGCAGATGATGTGGTCCTGATGTGGCAGAGGATTGTGTGTGTATATAAACAGCAACTGGTGCACACAGACTGTGAGAGTTTATGTTGCTAAAATGCAAACCATTCTATCTCCCTAGGGAGTTTGCCGCTGTTTACATCTGTGCAGTGTATATTCCCCCAGATGCTAATGCGAAGCTTGCGCTAGCACACATACATGACAGCATTAACAATTGCCTTGTCACACACCCTGACAGCGCTCTCATTGCAGCGGAAGATTTCAACCATGCAGACTTAAAAAGTGTCTTTCCTAAATACCATCGGAATGTTATATGTGCAACCAGGGGAGAGAAAACGCTGGATCAAGTGTATACAAACATCGCAAATGCATACAGAGCCCATGCATATCCCCATCTAGACATGTCAGACCACCTTTCTCTTCTGTTGCACCCACGTTACACACCCAAAATCAGAACTACTGGACTTACCAACAAAACTATAAGAACATGGCCAGAAGATGCTATCCATCAGCTCCAAGATTGTTTTCATCACACTCTCTGGGACATATTTAGAGACGAGCGTGCAATTTTGCGTGAGTCTCTGGACGAATACACCTCAACTGTGCTGAACTATATTACCTTCTGCGTAGATTGTGTTACATCATTTAAAACAATCCGTGTGTTACCAAATAAAAAACCCTGGATGACACACAAAGTGTCACAGTTACTCAAACAGAGGGACATGGCATTTAGATCAGGCGATCCAAATGCCTACCGTTCAGCCAGGACTGCTTTAAAGAAGGGGATCAATGCTGCCAAATCAGACCATTATAATAAACTCCAGGATTGCTTAAATAACTCAGACCCTAGGCAGGTGTGGGAAGGTGTCAAAGCAATTACAAACTTTAAAAAAACAACTTCTTCCTCAGTGAAAGGCAGCGCCATCTTAGCTGAGGAATTGAATAATTTTTATGTCCGCTTTGACAAGGAAAACACAGACTCAGCACTGCCCCCCCCCCCCCCCCCCCCTCCTCCGACGACACGGCCACAGTCCTCAGCCCGCACGAAGTAAGACTCACCTTGCGTAACATCAACCCAAGGAAAGCAGCTGGACCTGATGGTGTTCTGGGCCGTGCGCTTAAGCACTGCGCGGACGAGCTGACGGATGTATTTGTTTCCATTTTTAATCTGTCACTATCTACATCCTGGGTCCCTGCCTGTTTTAAAACCGCTACAATAATTCCCATCCCCAAACAGGCCATCATCTCATGCCTAAACGACTACAGACCTCTAGCACTCACCTCCATACCTGCCAAATGCATGGAGAGACTGATATTGAAACGGATTAAAAAGGCAATACCACCATCCCTTGACCCATATCAGTTCGCGTACCGGAAGAACCGATCAACCGAAGACACCATCGCTATTGTAATCCATAGACTCTTGAAACATCTTGAGCTTAAGGACACTTATGCAAGACTGCTCTTTGTCGATTTCAGCTCAGCATTTAACACAATAAGGCCAAACAGACTCAGATCTAAGCTTCACAACCTTGGTCTGAACACCTTCCTCTGCAACTGGATTTTGGACTTTTTAACAAATCGCATACAGTATGTGAAAATAGGCGAGCACATTTCTGCCACGCTCACCATCAACACCGGTGCTCCACAGGGTTGTGTGCTAAGCCCTGTGCTCTTCACCCTCTTCACACATGACTGTATAGCCTCTTCAACATCCAATCTCACTGTCAAATATGCCGACGACACCACGGTACTTGGGCTCATCAGCAACAATGACGAGACAGCATACAATGCAGAGGTCCAACAGCTGGCTTCATGGTGTGCTAACAACAACTTGGTTCTTAACACTAACAAAACCAAAGAACTAATTGTAGACTTCCGCAGGAAAGGGCAGAGGAAACGCCCTCCACTTTTAATTAATAACAATCTAGTAGAAAGGGTCAAGCATTTCAAATTCTTAGGGGTGAACATAACAGAAGATCTATGCTGGGACATTAACACTGCTTCTACAGTCGGAAAGGCCCAACAACGTCTTTTTTTTTGAGGAAACTAAAATGCGCAAACATTCCGCAGAAATCAATGGTTAACTTTTACAACTGTGCCATCAGCAGTGTCCTCACTTACGGCTTTTTAGTGTGGTTTGCTAGCTGCACTAAAGCGAACCAACAGGCCCTCCAGCGAGTGGTTAAAGCGACGGAGAAAATTACAAGGACGATACTCCCAGAGATGAGTGCCATGTACACAACTCGCTGCCTAAAGCGAGTACACAACATCCTGAAGGACAGATACCACCCAGCACATGGCCTCTTCAACCTGCTACCCTCTGGAAGAAGGTATAGATCAATTCGCGCCAGGACCACCAGAATGTCTCACAGTCTGTATCCCCAGGCTGTGAGACTGCTAAATGAACAGCCTGCCCCTTTGCTGCCCCGGACCATCTCATTACCTCACTCTTCACCACCTCAATAATTGTGCTCTGGACACTGCATTGCTGCAACATCAACGTAACACCCATCAGACATCTGACTGTTCCCACCCCCACACCCCCTCTATTCGCCATCTTCCTGACAATGCTAAACTGTGAACTATGGTCAACCTGCACTTCAATGCAGTTTCTATGCCGCTGGACAAAGCTCAAACAAAATCTCGTTGACATGTATGACTTAAGTTATTATGACAATGACAATAAAGGAATTGATTGATTGATTGATTGATTGATTGATGGCTTCATCTGGCCAGGATCTACAGCTCTCACTGGATCGGTTCGCAGCCGAGTGTGAAGCGACTGGGATGAGAATCAGCACCTCCAAGTCAGAGTCCATGGTTCTCACCCGGAAAAGGGTGGAATGCCATCTCCGGGTTGGGGAGGAGACACTGCCCCAAGTGGAGGAGTTCAAGTACCTAGGAGTCTTGTTCACGAGTGAGGGAAAAGTGGATCGTGAGATCGACAGGCGGATCGGTGCGGCATCTTCAGTAATGCGGACGCTGTATCGATCCGTTGTGGTGAAGAAGGAGCTGAGCCGGAAGGCAAAGCTCTCAATTTACCGGTCGATCTACATTCCCATCCTCACCTATGGTCATGAGCTTTGGGTTATGACCGAAAGGACAAGATCACGGGTACAGGCGGCCGAAATGAGTTTCCTCCGCCGGGTGGCGGGGCTCTCCCTTAGAGATAGGGTGAGAAGCTCTGTCATCCGGGGGGAGCTCAAAGTAAAGCCACTGCTCCTCCACATCGAGAGGAGCCAGATGAGGTGGTTCGGGCATCTGGTCAGGATGCCACCCGAACGCCTCCCTCGGGAGGTGTTTAGGGCACGTCCAACCGGTAGGAGGCCACGGGGAAGACCCAGGACACGTTGGGAAGATTATGTCTCCCGGCTGGCCTGGGAACGCCTCGGGATCCCCCGGGAGGAGCTGGACGAAGTGGCTGGGGAGAGGAAAGTCTGGGCTTCCCTGCTTAGGCTGCTGCCCCCGCGACCCGACCTCGGATAAGCGGAAGAAGATGGATGGATGGATGGATGGATGGATGGATGGATGGATGGATGGATGGATGGATGCTTTAATTACCACATATTTTTTTCTACTATTTGGACCCTGCAGCTTATAAAACGGTGCGGCTAATTTACCATGTTTTGTATTCAACGAATAGTTTTCATAAAACACATGCAAAGACACTGCAAAGGTGTGTTCTTTGTGGTATGGCACCATCTTTTGGAGTTAGCTCATTGCAGGTGCTGATGATTGAAAATATACTTTCTGTTTCGCGCCTTGAACTTAAAAGTATATCCTGTTTCATGTACTTTCTGCTCTAAAGTATTCTTCATTCATCACTCCAAGCAACATGTGTAAGTTTTACAATATAACTAAAACAATTCATACTCACTAACCCGTCCCAAGTGTCTGATGTTTTCATGCACATTTGTACGTGCTATCGTAATGTAACAAGCTAGCATTGCTAGCATTAGCGAATATGCTAACACGTCTTAGTATTATTAACTTACAATGGCATTCTTTTTGTATCGTTTCAGTTTCGTAAATAGATCAAAACATCACCGTTGAGTTATTGAGTCGGTTTAGCTGATTGGAGTGCTAGCTCCCGCAGCTCGTGAGTCCATGACAATGACTTTTGTTTTGTTTGATCAACCATTTTACTGTCGTGTTGCAGGCACCGTTTGGGAATAATTAAGGTAAGTAAATAAACATACAAACAAACAAAAAATATTTTGCACTAGTACATGTCTGCGACTTATGATACGGTGCGGTCGATATTTGTAAATATATTTATTTCTTATAAACCTTGGTGGGTGCGGCTTAAATACCGGTGCCCTCTTTAGCCGGGAAAGTATGGTACTCATTTAATAAATGTAACAAAAAATCAAAATAAAAAAATTTACAATTTAAACCCGCCGACATAGTTTATGCAGTAGAGCGCATATGAGAGTGTCGGTATGTGGGTTCCGAGTTTTTATTTTCAAAACGTGCAATTTTAATGTTGACGATGTGTATTTATTAATAAAACAATTGAATATTATGGTAAGCAGTAAAAAAAAAAATAGTTGTTTGTTTTACCTATTATACCTAAAATAGGCATTGAGGCTACAATGTGTTTTATCCGATTAATCGAACAAACTAATTGATAGATTACTCAATTAGTAAAACAATCGAAGGATGTAGCCCTACACTTGATTAATTAGGTAGTTGACGTCTGCACAGGGACAAATTCAACTGGCTAAAACGTGCGGGATTGGACAAAGTTACGACAGAGCACATCATTTTTTCAGGCAATGGTTTAGTTTGTTTGAATTGTTGCAATTGTAACATTGCAATTCCTTTAGAGAGAGGACCTAAAACATTTATTTATTTATTTTATTATTTATAAATGTTGTTCTTAAAAAAAGAAACGTTTTTTTTTTTTAAACTCCTCCTAAAAAATTATGAATCGTCTTAGATTCACAATGAATAAGAATCGTGATTCCAATGTAAATCGATTTTTTGGCGCACCACTACAGTGTATCATCACCAATACACATGTTTTGGCTCAACAACCACTTCACTTTTACGTAACACTGCCAGGATTACCTTACTTTTGGCACGTACATGTGCATACACACACACACACACACACTCAGATGCTGCAGTAACACATGTGATCGAAACAGAACAATAAGAGCGCCTGCATTTTTGGTCCATGTTTGCCAAATTCATCCGGTGAAAGCATCCATCACTGCAGGTCTGTGAGTCATTACTGAGACTATACTGCACAGTACAGCTTGTTTAATGTATACAGGAAAATGTCCACAGTGCTTATATTGATGTGTTACAGCAATGTACTCTCAGACAAGGTCAGGACAGTGCATGCAGCATCTAAGGCCCCGTTTACATTGCACACCAAATCTGATTTTTTCCGGCCTCAGGTCAAATATACAGTATGTACAGTATAGGGCGATTTGAAGGATAGGATATAACGTGTACGCTGTGGCCTAATTGTTTGCACGTTACATACATTGCATTGCGTAAGTTGTTTATGTAAGTGACCTAAAAAAATAAAGCTAACGTAGATCCTCACTCTATATATCCAGTCATAGATTATATTACTTAAATTGATATTGACATTAAAAAAAAATAATTTGGAAAGCTGTGGCGACTTTTATTTTGCAAAGTAGTAGTAGCAGCGACTTCCTTGTTTATTTACGAAATCCGGTTAAGTTGCTTTGTTTTCACTTTATCGAACTGCGCATGCAAGTGACATTGGGGCCACACTGGGGCCACATTGGGACCTCAGCGCGTTTATACTGGAGCCTGATAAATAAATGATAAATGATAAATGGGTTATACTTGTATAGCGCTTTTCTACCTTCAAGGTACTCAAAGCGCTTTTGACAGTATTTCCACGTTCACCCATTCACACACACATTCACACACTGATGGCGGGAGCTGCCATGAGATCACATTTTACTTGTAATCTAAAGGCCTACTGAAACCCACTACTACCGACCACGCAGTCTGATAGTTTATATATCAATGATGAAATCTTAACATTGCAACACATGCCAATACGGCCGGGTTAACTTATAAAGTGCAATTTTAAATTTCCCCCGTAACTTCTGGTTGAAAATGTCTATGTATGATGACGTATGCGCGTGACGTCAATGGTTGAAACGGAAGTATTCGGACCCCATTGGATCAAATACAAAAATCTCTGTTTTCATCGCAAAATTCCACAGTATTCTGGACATCTGTGCTGGTGAATCTTTTGCAATTTGTTTAATGAACAATGAAGATTTCAAAGAAGAAAGCTATAGGTGGCATCGGTGTATTAGCGGCTGGCTGCACCAACACAACCAGGAGGACTTTGAGATGGATAGCAGATGCGCTATCCGACGCTAGCCGCCGACCGCATCCATGATCGGGTGAAGTCCTTCGTCGCTCCGCCGATCGCTGGAACGCAGGTGAGCACGGGTGTTGATGAGCAGATTAGGGCTGGCTGGCGTAGGTGGAGCGCTAATGTTTTTATCATAGCTCTGACGAGGTCCCGTAGCTAAGTTAGCTTCAATGGCGTCGTTAGCAACAGCATTGTTAAGCTTCGCCAGGCTGGAAAGCATTAACCGTGTAGTTACATGTCCATGGTTTAATAGTATTGTTGATTTTCTGTCTATCCTTCCAGTCAGGGGTTTATTTCTTTTGTTTCTATCTGCATTTAAGCCCGATGCTATCACGTTAGCTCCATAGCTAAAGAGCTTCGCCGATGTATTGTCGTGGAGATAAAAGTTACTGTGAATGTCCATTTCGCGTTCTCGACTCTCATTTTCAAGAGGATATAGTATCCGAGGTGGTTACGCACCAGTGGTTTAGTGCTATGCGTGTTGGTGACAGATGACAAGTTGGTTTTGGCCTGGTTTGTACGGCAGAAAATTACTAGTTTTTCGAGATAGAAGTGTTTTACTCATGTTTTTGGTGTGGTTATGTCCGAATATAAACAGTTTTGCTCAATAAAGTGATCGATATAATTCCTGTCCTCGAAGCATCTCGATAGACGTTACAATAATTGAACGGTGTTCAATTGAACGGTGTTGACGAACACCGTTAGGGCCGCTTGTTGTCACTGTCACTCAAAGTTGCATTGCAAAATTACATAGAATAAATATGTTTATTTTGTTTAGAATCCAGATGGGATTTGATTTGGTGCGCGGCATATATTTGCTGCGCGCAGCGGACGTTTGAGCAGTGCGCAATTGCGCAGGCACGCACCTTAGAGGGAACATTGCTTTGCAGTCCATGTCTTGTTGGAAACACGCCATTCTTCATCAACTTTTCTCTTTTTAGCGTCTCGGGTGTAAACCGTGCATCACTTGTCGCTGCATGTGCACCTTCACTCGCAGGTTACACACGGACACACGCCCATAAATAATACTTTTCAAAATAAAAGCAGCACAGTTGTATTGCGCGCACGACATAGATGTTTTTTCAACTTTATTTTGTGATTGCGGCTGTTCACATTCACTCACAATCACGCACACGCATACGTCCACACGGAAGTAATACAAATAACGATTTTCAAAACAAAAGCAGCACCGTTGTATTGCACACTCGACATAGATACTTTTTTAAATTTATTTTGTAATTTATAATTGGCCTCACGCGGGCCGGACAGGGACGCACAAAGGGCCGGATGCGGCCCGCGGGCCGCAGAATGCCCAGGTCTGCCGTAGTCGCTAAGCTTCTTCTTTTTCTCTATCTTCTTGTTATGAGACATTAAGTTAAAGTAAAATACCAATGATTGTCACACACACACTAGGTGTGGTGAAATGTGTCCTCTGCATTTGACCCATCCCCTTGTTCCACCCCCTGGGAGGTGAGGGGAGCAGTGGGCAGCAGCGGTGCCGCGCCCGGGAATCTTTTCTGGTGATATAACCCCCAATTCCAACCCTTGATGCTGAGTGCCAAGCAGGGAGGTTATGGGTCTTATAGTCTTTGGTATGACTCGGACGGGGTTTGAACTCACAACCTACCGATCTCAGGGCGGACACTCTAACTACTAGGCCACTGAGTAGGTGGCCTTGTACATTCATCCTCCACTGTTGCCATTTCTAATATAAAGTAGTGTAAGGTTCTTACTTATATCTGCCATGAAAGCGCTAAAACATACCGGTGTGTTGAGTTAACATTATTCACCCAAGGAACTTTAATTATTAGAGAGTTCCGGTCAGACGGTTTTTCATGGGATACATTTCCGGTGTTGTTGTTGCACTAGTGAGCCATGGATGAGGAGATGCTGCTCCGTTATTGATTTAAGTAAAGTCTGAATGTCATTAAAACAGTTAGCTCCATCTTTTGACACTTCTTCCACTCCCGTCCTTGCACACTACACCGCTACAACAAAGATGAGCCGAAGGTGAGCCACGTAAATAAGACCGCCCACAAAACGGCACGTCCTGAAGCGACTGTCAGAAAGCGGCCTGAAGATGATCTGTAAAACATAATCTATGCAACATTTTGACCAAAGAACCAACATTACATGTTATGTAGATCACAAGGAAGTGTTTTCAATTTAGAAAAAAATATATATACAAACCCCGTTTCCATATGAGTTGGGAAATTGTGTTAGATGTAAATATAAACGGAACACAATGATTTGTAAATCATTTTCAACCCATATTCAGTTGAATATGCTACAAAGACAACATATTTGATGTTCAAACTGATAAACATTTTTTTTTGTGCAAATAATCATTAACTTTAGAATTTGATGCCAGCAACATGTGACAAAGAAGTTGGGAAAGGTGGCAATAAATACTGATAAAGTTGAGGAATGCTCATCAAACACTTATTTGGAACATCCCACAGGTGAACAGGCAAATTGGGAACAGGTGGGTACCATGATTGGGTATAAAAGTAGATTCCATGAAATGCTCAGTCATTCACAAACAAGGATGGGGTCACCACTTTGTCAACAAATGCGTGAGCAAATTATTGAACGGTTTAAGAAAAACCTTTCCCAACCAGCTATTGCAAGGAATTTAGGGATTTCACCATCTACGGTCCGTAATATCATCAAAGGGTTCAAAGAATCTGGAGAAATCACTGCACGTAAGCAGCTAAGCCCGTGACCTTCGATCCCTCAGGCTGTACTGCATCAACAAGCGACATCAGTGTGTAAAGGATATCACCACATGAGCTCAGGAACACTTCAGAAACCCACTGTCAGTAACTACAGTTGGTCGCTACATCCGTAAGTGCAAGTTAAAACTCTCCTATGCAAGGCGAAAACCGTTTATCAACAACACCCAGAAACGCCGTCGGCTTCGCTGGGCCTGAGCTCATCTAAGATGGACTGATACAAAGTGGAAAAGTGTGCTGTGGTCTGACGAGTCCACATTTCAAATTGTTTTTGGAAACTGTGGACGTCGTGTCCTCCGGACCAAAGAGGAAAAGAACCATCCGGATTGTTATAGGTGCAAAGTTGAAAAGCCAGCATCTGTAATGGTATGGGGGTGTATTAGTGGCCAAGACATGGGTAACTTACACATCTGTGAAGGCACCATTAATGCTGAAAGGTACATACAGGTTTTGGAGCAACATATGTTGCCATCCAAGCAACGTTACCATGGACGCCCCTGCTTATTTCAGCAAGACAATGCCAAGCCACGTGTTACATCAACGTGGCTTCATAGTAAAAGAGTGCGGGTACTAGCCTGGCCTGCCTGTAGTCCAGACCTGTCTCCCATTGAAAATGTGTGGCGCATTATGAAGCCTAAAATTCCACAACGGAGACCCCCGGACTGTTGAACAACTTAAGCTGTACATCAAGCAAGAATGGGAAAGAATTCCACCTGAGAAGCTTAAAAAATGTGTCTCCTCAGTTCCCAAACGTTTACTGAGTGTTGTTAAAAGGAAAGGCCATGTAACACAGTGGTGAACATGCCCTTTCCCAACTACTTTGGCACGTGTTGCAGCCATGAAATTCTAAGTTAATTATTATTTGCAACAACAACAAAAAAAGTTTCTGAGTTTGAACATCAAATATCTTGTCTTTGTAGTGCATTCAATTGAATATGGGTTGAAAAGGATTTGCAAATCATTGTATTCCGTTTATATTTACATCTAACACAATTTCCCAACTCATATGGAAACGGGGTTTGTATATATGATCGCTTTAATGCGCCCTATAATCCGTTGTGCCTTTTGTATGAAAATAGACCTGAATAGACCCGCTCATCGGCAGTGCGCCTTATAATCCGGTGCGCCCTAAGGGCCGGAAAATACGGTACTGAGACTACACAAACTCATCCAGAGTCACCTGGCAGAGATGCTGGCTCATCATAATTCTGAACGGCAAACACACTCAGACATGTTGTTTACAAAAATGTCCTTTCACTGTTCAAGTGATCCAAAATTTCTTGGAACAAAATACACACGCTTTCTGTCAAGTTAGCAGCCTCCAGGGGCCAAAACCCCATCGATGGATCGCCACACCCCTAATCTGTGTATCCTCTGAGTGAACTTTAACCCCTGCATGATCCGCTGACATCTCCTATTGCTTCTGCAACTGCTGGCCCTCAGTGACAATATGATGCACGCTGCTGCTGTGTCTCCAACCTTTTCTTTGGTTTCATGAATAGGAACAGAAAATACAACAAACGCATGTGTTTGTCTTTCCACAATCATCAAGCAAGGGTTATTATCAGTCCTCCCTTCTGCGAGTGAAAAGGTTTGATTTTGTTTTGAAAGAAAGTAGTTTATGAACTACAGGGGGGGAAGGCGAGGGGATGTGTTGATTTCACGCCCCGCTTTGAACTCAGATGCAAAGGTTGTTTGAAACTGGACACTCCTTCCCCCGCTGGAGGCTGTGCCAGTTAAGTGATGTAATAAGAAGCCTGGTTTAGGCATCATGGAGATGGGAAGCAGGATGGAATAAGGGTTGAGATGTTAACAGTCTGGATGTTAACTGCCCACCTGTCAAGGCCTAGTTGACCGTAACGATGATCATTAGCACGGTGGCGAAAAAGGTCAAGCACGTTATTGCTTTTTGAAGGTTTATAGGGGATCCAAATGAGTAGCTGTTGTAAAACAGCGAGAAGTCACATGCCTTGGACGTGCTCATAAAGACTTCTTCTAAGAAGCTTTAGCTCTTACGCTCTTAAAATAAGTCATGCTCCCCACCCATGGGAACAAGTCATGTGACTTTTACATCCATCTTTGGAAAACAACGTACAGAAATGCCCTTCTTTGAACTTTGTGTTTAACTTCTGTAACTTTTTGAGCGACGGCTTTATGATTCCTCATATTGTTGATCACCTCAAGAACAAATAAGCAAAACATTTGGAGACAACTTCTGTGCTAAATGACCTCCAATTTGTTATTGTTTCAAATGTTAAATGTAGTATTTTCGCGAGTGGCTAATGTCCCTCCACAGTGCAAAGCCATCTCTAAGTCAGCAAACTATGCTTCTTACAAGTTTCACTGTAAGACGAGGAATAACTAAACATGCGACACTACACACTGTGTAGTGTCACTAAATATGCTAACACCTAAGCTAGAGCTCTTGAGGTGGGCGGATCGATACGAATAGTAACAATACCAAGTACAGTATCAATATAACGTTGATAGTACAGTGGTTGAATCGATATTTCTTTCATTATCAAAACATCTTCAGTTGCTTTTGTTATTGTTTGCAAACTCAGTAAACAAGTGCTTGCAGAAAGGAGGACTTTAGGGGCAAAAATCGCATTTTAATTCATAATTCAAAAATGTTATTGATATTGTTACACAGCCATCCTGTGTTTTTATTACAATTGTGATAAAAAACATGTATCATTCAATGATCTTGAACACTTTAAGTGTCAGTATCAGCATTAATACCTGCTATTGGATTGATACCTAAATGTGTAGTATCACCCCAAACTAATCTAAAGTATCCAAGCAACAGAAGAACAAGTGTTTAGTACATTTTAACAGACATGTAGATAGAAGCATGTTACAACAGAAAGTAAGCAGATATTAACAAATGATCAGCAAGTAGATTAATGATAGAGAAAATCTTACAACCATAAATGACAAAATATGTTACTGCATATGTCAGCGGCAACATTAAGAGCCTTTGTAACCCATTTGAAATGGTTCTATATTCATTTATATGCCAAATAATATATTGTGATATGTATCTTTTACCACAAAAGGTTGCAATAATGATTGCAATATATATTTTAGGACATATTGCCTATGCCTAAATAACATGTTTAAAATCTATCATCAAATGCATTATGTGTGCAGAGTTTGTAGAACTATACTGTCACCTACTGGCCTTTTATAGGCATTGCTGAAGGTGATTATGGTAGCTTGAGAACCCATCTTGGTCCCAGTAAAAAGTCGGTCATTGTGCTTGAAAGGTATTTCCTGGTTCCTTAAAGGGGAACTGCATTTTTTTTGGGAGTTTCGCCTATCGTTCACAATCATTATGAGAGACAAGAAGAAAAAAGTTGTCCTCCTTCTAACATGTAAACATCGGCTCGTTTTGGCAAGAGCAACAGTCCATGCTTTCGCACCCTAAACCCATACAGGTACAACTGCAACCACCACCTTCTTTACCAAAACATCAGCAAGTCTCTTGGAATACAGTGCAGGACCATTGCCCTACAACCCACATGGACCCCCCTGTACAGCAAACTAACATTTCCCCTCCAACCAATGGCACCCCTACTGTAATTGATTTATTGCACAGGCAAAATGAGATTGCAACATTGCAAATGTCATTGCAAACTTCTCATCTACTCCCACCAAGGGAGATTCCCTATTTTGACGGTGATCCATTACTGTACAAAACCTTTGTCAGAGCATTTGTGCAATGCGTTGAGAAAAACACAAGCAACAAAGGAGACTGTTTGTACTATCTGGAAATGTACACTAGGGGTCAACCTAAAGAACTGGTACGTAGCGTCAACACATGCCCCCAGAAAGAGGCTATGAGATGGCAAAGTTTTTGTTGGAAAAACACTTTGGTGACCAGTACCAGATAACAGCAGCTTACATGGAGAAAGTGTTCAACTGGCCTGTGGTGAAGTCTGAAGATGTACGAGCTCTGCAAGCCTACTCACTGTACCTTCGAGAATGTTGCACTGCCATGGAAAATGTGCAGTACATGCAGGAACTTAATATGTCCGCTCACATGAAAACTGTAATCTTCAAGCTGCCGTACAAGCTGCGAGAAAGCTGGAGAGTCTCTGCATGCAACATCATGGAAAACCACCATCGCAGACCTCAGTTCACAGACATTGTTGAATTCATTGAGCGACATGTGAAAATTGTCTCAGACCCAGTCTTTGGAGACATGCACCACAGACTACAGGAAGTAACCCTGTAAAAGGAATGAAATCACAAGGTAAACCCAAATTCCAAGGTAGCAGTTTTGCCACGACTATTAATAATGAAACCCCTAATGCGGAAGATCAAACCACATTTAAACCTGTTCCAAAGCAAAGTGCACCTGCTCGTACCACAAACGCCTGTGTTTGCTGCTTTAAAAATCATGCTCTCGACCAGTGTCCTCAGTTGGAGGAGAAGACCCACAGAGAGAAGATAACTTTCATAAGACAGAAAGGAATCTGTTTCGGGTGTCTTCATGTTGGACATCTTAGCAGGGATTGTGATAAGCGCTTGACCTGCAAGATTTGCAAGCAAAACCATCCAAGTCTGCTTCATATTGGTCAGAAGGAAAGAGCAAGCAACATAATTCCAAACCAAAATAAGGCAAGGGGACCATCTGTGAGTAATGCACAAGTATCTCTGCAAAAATATGGACAAACGGGGGCTGGAAATGGAATTTTGTCAATTCTGCTTGTACAGATAAAGTCCAGCAAAGGACACACAGTCATACATGCTATGCATTCCTGGATCCGGGCAGCACAGATACATTTTGTTCTGAAAGCTTAATGACAAAGCTCAATTTGAATGGAATCAAAACTAAAATCAGTCTCCTAACCATGGGCCCAAAAATATCAGTTTCCAGTTACATGCTGACAGACTTAGAGATTTCAATCCTCACTGGACAACAGTTCTACGACCTTCCCAAGGTCTACACCCAAAAAAGGATGCCCGTAACTACAAACAACCTCATCAATGAAGAGGAGTTGGCTAAATGGCCATACTTGGATGGCGTCACTCTTCCTCGTATTCAAGCCGATGTAGAGCTAGTGATTGGGACCAACGCATCTAAACTGCTTGAACCCTGGGAAGTGGTGAACAGTCATGGAAATGGACCATATGCCGTTAAGACCCTATTGGGGTGGGTCATCAATGGCAATCCTGATTACAGTAAGAAGAGGAGTAATATTGGCTGCTCCACTACTACTGTCAACAGGATCTCCATAACAAAGCAAGAGGAGCTGCTGCACAATCAATACAACCATGATATACACGACAGGTCATCAGAATACCAAGAAGACATTTCTAGAGATGACATGAAGTTCATGAAGGTCATGACTGATACGTGCAAGCTTCAAAATGGACGCTACACTTTGGAATTTCCCTTTAAAAAGGATGATGTGTCTTTGCCCAACAAACAGTGCACTGCTAGGCAACGCATACTTAATCGGAAAAGGAGGAAAAGATGCAAAACATCTGATGTCACCCAATGGCGGTACATTAATACCACTCGAATTCCTGCAGACAAAGCCTCAAGAGGAGTTGAAGTGGATCAGGAAATGTTTCTGAAGAAACAGAGGAAGAATGGCCAGCTGATATGTTGGAGTATGGGATCGCAGCGGAGGACCCTGAGAGGTCAGTCGCCTGGATCCTGAAAATTACTCTAGTGGAGATGAGTCAAACGAGGAAATCACTAAGTGACAAAGTGGATCAGGAAATGATGCGCATTAAAGCTGCACTAAAAAAGGAGACAAGTCCAATACATCTCTGACCTATGCTGGAAACGCTGGTTAAGAGAGTATTTTCCTTTTGCTACAGGAGCAGCAGAGGGGGAGCAAACAGAGAAGAAGTCTCGTCCCAAATGACATTTGTACTCATCGCAGACAACACCGCTCCACGTGGCTCTTGGTTACTTGGAAGAGTCATGCAGACTTATCCAGATAAAAAAGGATTGGTGTGTTCTGCTAAAATCAAAACTGAAAAAACTCTAACTCAAAGATGGTTATTATTTGTTTATATTTATGGCTCCATTGTTATTTATTTTGAATTGTTCATGGCATCCTGCCTTTCTCAATTGGGGGCCGGAGTGTTGGAGCCAAAATTCCTTATTTGTTTATATTGTTTTTATTTTTATTTTCTCTAATTGATTGTTGGGTTCAGCATGTTTAATTTCCTTTTCAGCAGATTGCTCCACTCACTTCCTGTTAAGAACCAGGAAGTATTGACCGGGGAGGGGAGTGTTGCTATGGTGCGGTTACCATGGTAGCCTTCATAAATTAGGTTCAGGTGTGAGCACGGGCGGGGCGATTGGAGGACAAACAGTTTTCGACCGTGTTCGTGGTCGTGTTCGTGACGTGCTGTATCGTATCATGTGGTGTCGTGTCATATCGTGTCATGTCATGCCATTCAAGGTCAGCATACTTTGTTATACAACCTACATTTGATTTAATTTAGATAGCTGGAATAAACGGATTGTCATATCCAAACACAGTTCTACAGTACTGGACATTCTATCATTTACACGCGTCAAACTGGTCAACACAGTTGCCCTCGGTACCAGCCCAATGGTAAGGGCTGTACAATCATGTTTTTGTTTGGCCATGTGCTGTTTGTTTTTTGGACTCTTTTTAGTTCCTGGTTGGGCACTCTTGCTTGTTTTGTTTCCATGACTATTCATTAGTTTTACCTGTCTCACGTTTTGCACTCGCGCACCTGTCACTAATCACGTCGGTATTATTTAAGCTTGCAGTTGCCAGGCAGTCTGTCTGGCGACATTACCTCCTTGACACCCATGCTATCTGATATCCTTACCACTCATGCCATTGTCATGCTGCTTGTTTCTTGCCACGTGAGTTTTGTGTATTCTTGTCACAGTAAGTGTTATTTGTTTCATGTTCATAGTTTTTGCCCAAGCGCTAGTTTTGTTTTCTTAACCAAGTTTGTTCTTCCGCCTTGTGCGCGCTTTTTGTTTCTTTTGTTAGTGTAAAAAAATAAATATGTCTTTACCTGCACGTCTTGTCCACTCCAACCTTCCTTGCAACTCGGGAAAACGAACAACCCATAGACCACGTCTTGACAAGTTGTGCGTTTGGTCCAACAGGCCGAGGCCGTTTTTTCCAGTTTGTTTGGGTAAGTACTCCATTTATGTCAAAATAATATGGCTTCAAGTTCCTCACTTTGCAGCTTCGAGTCACGCCGACCTCACTCTCTCGGCTTTCGTTTGCTTAAACGTCTCACCCTCCCTTTGTGCTGGCTTTTAGAAACATTAGTTCATCCTCCATATATTCAGGTTTAAAAAGATAAGGTTGTGAATCTTGTCCAAAAATAGTCATCTTCATTACAATGTCTGCCATGATTAGAACACACCTTTGTTGCCAGAAGTCAGAAGTGCGCTGCTATGGAAACGGAAATCAATGCGCTAAAGAAATCAGTGATGATTAAAATGATCAAAATACGGTAAATATAGTACATATTACATATTGTTATGAACGTGTCTGTTACTACATTATATATAGATTTGCAGTGTGTATATAAAACGTTGATGGAGGGTTTTGAAGCTGTTTTAGAGGGCTTTGAAGGCTTCCAAGCGTTTTTTTGTAATCATTTTTTATCTTTAAAATCCTAAAAAAAAAAAAGATGTGTGTTCTTGTCTCTCATAATAATTGTGAATGACATGCAAAATTCCCCCAAAAATGTGCAGTTCCCTTTTAAGGATGATCAAAATTCGGGTGGTTACACTATCAGCATTGGTTGCATAAATTTGTGACCATATTAGAATTCCTGAATCTTTATCCAGATCCTCGCCAATATGTAATGGCTTCTTCCTTACCCCATGTACCACCCCTCTCCCTAGTTGCCTTCACTCATCCTAAACGAGGAACACAAACATAACATTTATCTAGACAGCAATGTCTTCAAACCCCACTGCACACCCATAGCAAGCTCCGTTTTGTCCTGAATGGTCTGTAAGCTCCTTGCACGTCTCTATACGCTCTATGTATGGAGGGATAAAAGAAGCGGGGTGCCAGACAGACATCTGTCTCACAGATTTGCTGGGACTGTATCTGAGAGATTTGGGATATTTAGACCCTTTATATGCATTCAAACTATTCTGCATGGCTTTTAACGCGAAGCTCCCCGAGCCTGCAGGGTACAATAACGCTTTCACGTCCACTGAAAGAGTACCAGATTGGGACATTTACACATTGATCACATGGTGTTACAGCAATAACAGAGCAGGACTATATACAAAACGCAAAACCAGTGAAGTTGGCACGTTGTGTAAATCGTAAATAAAAACAGAATACAATGATTTGCTTATATTATTTATATTCAATTGAATAGACTGCAAAAACAAGATATTTAATGTTTGAACTGAGAAACTTAATTTCTTTTTGCAAATAATCATTAATTTAGAATTTAATGGCAGCAACACATTGCAAAAAAGTTGGCACAGGAGCATTTTTACCACTGTGTTACATGGCCTTTCCTTTTAACAACACTCAGTAAACGTTTTGGAACTGAGGAGACCAATAATGAAATAAGAAAAACAAACGTTGATTAAAAAAAACTAATTATAAAATAAAACAGGTCAATATCTGTTTTTTGTATGTTGGTTTCAAATGAACAAATAATACACGGATTGCATTTCTAGTCATTCTGAGGTAGACAGAACTATCTCTCATTCTGAAGTGTATTCATCTGATCCTTGAGAATTTTTTATGCAGAATAAAAGTAAAAAGCAATATATAAGATAAATTAAAAAATCTGGTTTGTGACAAATAACAGCGTTAGTGTGGATAACTGTCAATGATCAGGTGCATATACTGACATTTAAAAATCCATCATAATTACCATATGGGCAATATGTCTCCTAATGGCAACATGACGCATTAACAACATCCAAATGACCTGGCAAAGGTCTGCGTCACTCTAACACAATCCATTTGCTCCCGGAGGACAGGGTGCTAAGAATCACCTGCTCTCACCAACTTTCATAATTGCCCGCTAAGTCTGTGCCCAAAATAACACAGAATGCCATATTGCAACGGACGCTAAGAAGCAGCAGCAGCAGCAGCATTGCAGTGTTTTGGATGGCCAGTCAATGAGAGAGACAAGTCAAAGGTGGCCCCAGAGCAGATGCTGGCGCAGCAGTCTGTCTGACGCACATCACAGCTGGGCTGCATGGCAGCTTACATCATTTATCCAAGCAACATTAAAAATATGCCAAAACTGTAATTTCACTTTGAAATGACCTGCACACGCTTAGAGAATAAGAAAAGTATCCTTGTTGGAGAGTTTCTAGTTAAAAAAAACTTCAATCCAACAGCCGGATTTAAAGCTCACATGAGAAATTTACACAATAAAGTTTTATGTCTGATCCAAACAACTTAAAAGGTCAAACTACGATAATCAAGCTAAGCAATTAATACAGTATACATTATTGTGTTGACAGAAAGCTTCACTGTGTGACAACACTTAGCAGCTACTGACCATCAACGCTTTTTGGATGGCAGCAGCAAACTAATCTGACATCACTGCATTCTGACAAGTCCAAAATCCTTTTACTTGGTAATGATATTTATCCTTGACAGTAATCTGTTACCATATGGATAGAAAATGTTGGAGAGGAAAGCCGGAAATCCCAAAATGAAGCTTGGAAAAACAAACAGTGAAGCTTGTTATCAGCTTCCCAATATTGGCAAGTGATGTTTAAACTACAACTGCACTGTAGCATTTTTTTATTGCATTCCAATTGCTAGATAAGCATATTTACCAATAAATTGATTTATTGATTCTAACAAGGGTCAATTAGTGGAATATATTGTTGATTAATCATGTCTTGAAGCAAATTAGACAAGACTGAATGCACTGCTTGAGTGCAACCAGAAGAGGCACTGTTCACATCGTCAGAATTTTGAGAACAAAAATGAATTTATTCCATTTTGGAATAAGGCTGTAACTAAACAAAATGAGGAAAAAAAGAATCTGAATACTTTTCGGATGCACTGTATTAAGAAGGATATAAGACTAATGGATGCCTGTAAATGTAACGAAAAAACTCAAAAACAATGATCAAAAGAAGTTATTTTTTAAATAATTGTATCTAATACATAAAAAAATTATAGTAAACAAATTAAGTGTTAAATTGTGACTGGATTTTAATGAGTATTCCCTCAAACTGAACATCAAAATAATTACACACAATTAGCACTGAAGAATTGAAATCATAAGGTAACCTGCTCTGTGATCCATTTTGTGATCAAATATTAAACCTAAAATCTGTTTTCTACGTCAAATGTTAGCTCTACTGTTTTAAACTTTGCTGGAGCGCTGACAGAATTTCTTGCAGAATGGAATTTCTGTTTTCCTTCGACACCTGGGCAGGAAAACAAACACAATTATTGTTACAATATTAAATATTAAAGGGGAGATACACTTTTTTGGGAGACTCTCACCCATCATCCACAATCCCTATGTGAGACAAGGATACAAATGTCTTTCTTTTTTTGTGTGTTATAAAATACTGAGAAACTGCTACTACAAAGCTGCTCACAATGCAGGTAATGGGCATGCCCTCTAAAGTCCTCTAAAAACCATCCAATAACCTACAATGTTTCTTATACATGCTGTAAGTATGTACAGTATGTAATGTAGTAACAGGCACATTCATGATAACATGTAATATTTACAGTATGTTGATCATTTTCAGCATTACCGTAACTTCTTTTCTGGGCTCATTGATTTCACAGAGCGCATAGCAACAGTAACGTCCGTTGCTATGTACTCTATGAAATCAACATAGAGTGCACTTTATGTTTTGCTACTACTGTGCGAGCCTTGGAGCATTATCATGTAGCACTGTTGCTGAGTGTTTCAAATAAGAACATAAAACAGTGACTTACAATGTCCTTGGGATGCCGACTGATGGGCTGTTGTATCTTTCAGAACTCGGAATAATCCTCATTCCGCAGATAGAAAATGCTTCATATCAATGTTGTGATTGTCTTATGCTGTGTTCCAATCGTTGAAACCCATATAGTATAAAGAGCGTGGATTTTTAAAGTTTAAAAATGTCAACCTTCTACTATAGACGTGAGATGCATGATTTATACCCTAGCATGAACTTTTTCTAACTAAAAAGTAGAGCTGTCCGATAAATGCTTAAAATGTAATATTGGAAATTATCGGTATCGTTTTTTTTATTATCGGTATTGTTTTTTTGTTTTTTTTTGTTTTTTTTATTAAATCAACATAAAAAACACAAGATACACTTACAATTAGTGCACCAACCCAAACAACCTCCCTCCCCCATTTACTACACTCATTCACACTCATTCACACAAAAGGGTTGTTTCTTTCTGTTATTAATATTCTGGTTCCTACATTATATATCAATATTTATCAATACAGTCTGCAAGGGATACAGTCCGTAAGCACACATGATTGTGCGTGCTGCTGGTCCACTAATAATACTAACCTTTAACAGTTAATTTTACTCATTTTCATTAATTACTAGTTTCTATGTAACTGTTTTTATATTGTTTTACTTTTTTTTTTATTCAAGAAAATGTTTTTAATTTATTTATCTTATTTTATTAATTTTTTTTAAAAGGACCTTATCTTCACCATACCTGGTTGTCCAAATTAGGGATAATAATGTGTTAATTCCACGACTGTAAAAATCTGTATCGGTTGATATCGGTATCGGTAATTAAGAGTTGGACAATATCGGAATATCGGCAAAAAAGCCATTATCGGACATCCCTACTAAAAAGCAATACAGCAGAAGCAGCTCAAGCTCCTTCTTCTTTATATCATGGGTGCAATCAACATTATTAGCAGCTCAAGCTAGCTGGTAGGTAGTAGCTTGCTGGCTACTCGGTAGTGGTCAGAGGAGAAGTGTGACCAAGGCAAAGTGTCACAACACCGGAAAAGTAGTTCCTCAGCGTTACCTCTTACAGTAACAATGTTGCTATAGCTTGGTTAATATGCAGGTCACAGTGTGTAAATGGAGTATTGTTGGCGTTTTTTGGATGTTTTAGAGCGCTTTATAGGCGGAATAGGTTGTATTCAGTCACGTGAATTTTTAACGGAAACAAACAAAATGATGGGCCACCAAACCAACATGGCTACTGTGCAGCAAACAGAGTGCGAACTAACTGAGTACTTAAGGGGTATAGATCTTACCACTAAACCAGATTCGAGCAAAAAAATAAACTATGCAATGGAATAGATCCCTTTTTGTTATCAAACAAGATTTGTCGAGTGATCTCAAGGATTATCTGTCGCTCGCATTCCCAGACATGGGGAAATATCTGGTGCGCCTGAAAACTTGGAAAAGTATGGAGGTGTACAACTTCTTTGTTTGTGGCTGGGTCAAGGAAATTAGTATCAAAACTCTCCCGATAAATCATGCATTGTTTTTGCTCAGGTAAGGTTGCATTTCATGATTTAACTTTGTGTCTACAGCCATGTTTGTTGCCTTGTTGTTGCACGCGCTGTTTACGAGTATGCGTGTTTTTCCCCGTCTTTATCAAAATATAACTATAGATGTCAACATCGTGTATGTGCTGAAAGCTTAATTTATGATTGACGCCTTTGGTAGGGATGATACTCGAAACCGGTTTTCTCGGTTGTTCGATAAGAAAAGAACCGAGTCTTCGGACTCGAATCCCTTTTTGAGAACCGGTACCCGTTATCGAGACCACTATAGTAAAGAAAAGAGTTGGTTCTTTATTCGAATCCCTCGGAACGAATCCCGTCCCGACCAGAAATGCTCCGTGTGACATCACAAGAAATCAGTCATGTAGCTCAGTCATTAGGCTCAGATAGCGAAAGCAGGAAAAAAATGGACGGGAAAAAGCGCTCCAAGGTGTAATAAAGTTCAAAACAAAAGGTATAATCCAATGAATAACTTTACTGAGAGATTTTAGCAGGGTAAAACACATGACGAACACTTTTACCACCAACCGGAAACATAGCAACCAGGCTAGCAACGCACCTCCTTTACGGCAGCTGTCGCAACGTTCTTAAAACAACCGCAGCACATACATATATGACATCTCCCTTTTTTAACTTTTGTTTTTCTTTCCTTGTAAACAAAACAAAATCACACTGTAGATGTGTTGTTTGTCTAATTATAAATAATGCAGACGAGGCGTGTTGGCTGAGTTCTTGACGTTTACTTTCACAGCGTGGCAACATGCAACACTTTTCGGGGCTACCGCGCATGCTCGTAACTCCCGTTGCATGCTGGGTAGTGTAGTTGTTATATTCTCTAGCTCATAACATTTTTCCCCCATAAAGAAATAATGTTAACTCAATAAAGTGTATTTCTTTTTTTAGCTTTAACTTTTCATTTTTTAGCATTGTAACCACATTTGCAAACAACTTTTCTCTTCATAGAATTTTCTTTCAATAAAGAAATAAAGTGCAAAAATGTCAAAGCATCATAACAAACAGTTATGTCAAATAGCAGCAGAAGTGCACTTTTTGGAGAGCTGTATTATATTCAGTATTGTGCCCAAGGGACTGATTTTATTTAACACTGTATTATTATTTATACACCTATAGTGATCACAGAGACAGGTTGTTTTTGTGTTACTGTATATATTTGTTTTTCTGAAAAAATCCCACTTAATATACTTTGGGTAACAACAGTCAATATTTATTTATTTTATTGTATTTTTTTTAGGTGGGTAACAGTCAATATTTATTTATTTATTAGATTTTATTTTTTTCTTATATAATAAAAGTGAGCTTTTGTTAAACCAAATATTGTGTTTTTTTCCCATATACAATAACCTATCTGGACTCGATAAGAGAATCGATAAGGAATCGGTTCGATAAGAAGATTCGATAATAGGCTCGAACTCGATAATTCCTTATCAAACATCATCCTTAGCCTTTGGTAAAAGCTTTACTCTTTTAGGTTATTTTTCACATTTTCTTTCTTTTATTTAGACTTGCCGAATGGGTTTTAAAAACTCTGAAACAGGATAAAATACAATTAACATCAAGAAAATACTTAAATGGGAAACAGTAAACATTAAAAGTATATCAAACAAACCTTTAACAAAGTGATCACTGCAAACTTGTGCGTTCTTTGACTCTGCTCCGTTGGACTGAAGTGCGTGTCACATTTCTTGTCGTGTTTTGTAAAATCTTGTACTCTTTTGCCCTTCTTGATTACCTCTCGAGGAACTCTAAATAAACTTTTATACTAAGGATTTGAATGGTTCCAACAGCCTAAAACAAGGCAAGCATAGGCCATTTTTCTTCGAGAAAGGCAAAATGCCGGCCAGAAGGCTTTGACAAAAGACACTCGCTTGACCGCAGTTCAAGTTTCGCATATTTAATGAGCCAGACGTGACGTCAGGTGAATACAACCTATAGAGGACTCCCAATTAACTACATTCTTAGCCGCCTCTTTTTTTTTTTACTAATTGTAATACACATAAACAGGGAAAGACGTGTGTTCTTGTTTTGCACAAGGATTGTAGGTGATGGGCAAAATAAAATAAAAAGTGCAGTTCAATTTTAAACCTGAATGAACACAATGTTACTGTACACATACCCTACCTCAGTCATATACTGTGGTATGTTTTCCTTAAAAAAGTTTACACCATCTCAATAACTTGCGCAGTAGTAGTACAAACTACTTTGGTTTGTAAGTACTTTGCATGACAATATCCATAACGGCGTCTGCCATGATAAATAATTTCAACATTTGAGTGAATCCTTTGTTGTTTAATCGGTCACGCATGATTCAGAGTTAATCCAGCTATAGGAGAGGGATAATGCAGGCCATGGTACTCTGCCGCAGAGAACAGACTGGCTGCTTCATAAGACCATGTGAGATAAATTGTAAACAGTGTCCAACAGCTACTGAGGGACTTAAAAGCTCTTAAAAGTGACCTAAATATCGTTGTTTCCCTCAATCTCTCCCAGCGAGAGTATTAGTGTTTACTCACAGTGAAGACTCTGACATCGCTCCTAATCCGCACCTCTTCCACCAGACCTAAGGGTTTCCCCTTGGGGATAGGGATGGTGCCCAAGATGGTGCAGGAAGAGCAGTCGAGTGTCTGTCTCACAGCCCTGATGAATGGCTGACTGAAGAGTTCCATTTTCCCGATCTCGTCGAGGACAAACACTGTCTTGTTTTTGCCGCCATGTAAGCGCACCTGAAGACGGGTAACAACAAATACTTTTTAGGAATAAGCGTTTGAATTTGTACTTGTCCACAAATATATTTTACATGCAAATATACACACATACAAAAATACATACATACATACACACGTATGTTCATACATACCGGTACACAGGGGCGGATTAAGAAATTTTGGCCCCCTGGGCCTGACATGGTCTTGGCCCCTCAACCCCCCGCGCGTGTGGGCGCACACACACGCACGCACTATGCAAGAAATACTGTATACTGTGAACAGACATGCACACTGTACTGTACAGAAGAGTGCACATACTGCACACACACTATTAGGTATACCACACAGACACTGACAAGCACAGGTTTCACACAGACACAGGGGGAGGGGATAAATGGCCTAAAAATAAACATTTTTGAAAATGATTACGCCCACTTCAGTGATGGTGCATTGGGTCATTTGAGAGATATTATGTATTGGAAGTTGGTAGCTATCATGAAATAAACCCCCCAACCCACCCAAAAAACTAAATCGGACATGATTTTTGCCCCCTTTTCCTCCCTTCTATCATTAAAAATAAAATAATATCTTAGGAAAACACATTGGCATAACGGCAGCTGTGCAGCAAATTGAGGCTCAAAGTCTGTATCTATTTGTGGTTAAGCTTGAGGAGAAGGAGAAAGGTAAAATGATAACATGCATCGGAGAGCACCACAAAGAAAGGTGTAGGCCAGTTCATGGTACAAGGGCTGCATGCAGGTCAAGATAGCCCATTTCCAAGAATGCTATAGTGGCTGGACAGGCACTGGACATGTCCTGAACTCAGTGTCAGACGTGGCTGCCGAATACTTGGATGAAGTGAAGCAGCTGACAGATCTCATGCTGCCCCATCTGAAGACTGTCCTGGCCAGGCAGAGGATGGATGAGGAGACCTTCCCAATGGACCCTGTCAGTGAACAGGCTAGTAACATTGATGGCACCCCTGTGCACAACATTGGGATGGAGAGACAATGTGGCAAGGTGGACTACAAACTGAAGAAGTTGGGCACACTGAACGCAGTCAATAGGTCAATAATTTTACAGAAGAGCCAGGAGCTTCAGAGGTTTCAAGGCAGCAGCACAAGCAAAAAGGGAGGTTGAACTCAACTGGAGTAAATTCATGAAGGCAAAATTCGAGAGTAGGGCAGATGAGAAACAAGAGATGGCTCAAAGAAAGGAGAGTAAGAGACTAGACATGCTGGACACACTGAAATCTTTTGATGGCCCCTTCACGATAGTGGGGAAGTTGAAAAGTTCCTTGTGGATGAAAGTCTGCACAAGAATGCAAAGCTGCAGAGAATGAAGCTTGAGGTTCAGTTTGCCAGAGAAAGCACCAAGCTTCTGCCTAAAGTCAATCCTATCTTCACAATCCAGGTGACACTTCCCAGAAATGGCAAAAGTGCAATTCTCCAAGTCATAATGGATACTTAGAATTTTATGGTGGTGGTAAGTATTCATGAAAACAGGTAGCCTAACATTAGTGAATGGGTGAATTCTGGAAATAACCTAAAAATCTTACACAGTGCACCTTTAAGCAAGGGGTTTCTTTCGTGCTTTCAATTTTGCAAAATCATCCACCACATCATTGAAGTCCAACTCTCTTGTCAGCTCACTCTCAATTGCCATTAGAGATAACGCATTTAATCTTTTCTGAGTCATTCTTGTGCGCAGCTCATTTTTTACTCTTGACAAAAGAGAGAATGAGCGTTCTCCCTCACAGTTACTGACCGGTAGAGTGAGAAAAATCTGTAGCGCAATGTATGTATTAGGAAACGTAGGCTGTAGTCCAAAATGTATTATTGTTTTGAGCAGTCCTGAAGGGGTCCTCTCCTCATCAGTGTTGTTGAGCTGTATAAAAGATTTGAACTGTATAAGCTCCTGTCCAAGACTTTCATTGAGGTCAGATGGGTATGATTCAGTGAGAATCTTGGCCTTGTGAAGGACTGAAGCATTAGACTCTGTATCCAAAGAGAAAAGGACACTGAACAAATTGTTCAGATGTTTGTAGGCCTCCAGACGGTGATTAAGGCTTGAACTCAGTTGATCAATAGAGGCAATAAATGTCTCTATTTGAAACAGTTGCCTTCCCTCAAGCACAACATCTGGGGATGCTGATTCATCAGCAAACTTTTTACGTTTCCTCGTCCGTTCAGCCCTGTAAGATGGGGTGCCACCCAACATGTTTAAGGCTTTCTGCTCAAAATGATCAAATAGATCTCTTTGGGAGAGAACAAAGGTGCGCAGAGATTCCAGCAATCTAACTGCTGTACCAAGGTCCATGTCTGCTTTTTGAAGTTGCAGACTTGTGGCCTGAAATCTGGACAGAACAGTGTCCCAAAAGCCTGCCATGAAGGCCATCTCAAGTGAATCCAGCTTCCGCACTAGACTGTCAGCTTCAGTTCGTGTGTCTCGTTTCTCTGTGTCATCAGTGGAAATAACCTGTAGTGCTGCTTTTATTTTACTGTAGTTCTGCCACAGTGCTTTGGTAGATTCTGCACGGCAACTCCAACGCGTGTTGGATAAAGCTTTAAGTGTGAGATCTATGTTGGAATTGCCAAATACCCTGTCCCATCGGTGTGTGGATGCAGTTGTGAAGTTGTAAATAGACTGAATCAAGTCAAAATACTTAGAGACTTCATTTCCACATCTGTCAATGCTGTTGACTCCCACCAAATTCAAAGAGTGAGCTGCACATGGAATATAGTGTATTAATGGGTTGCTTTTCTTTAAGTGAGCCTGCAACCCATTATACCTCCCTGACATGTTGCTGGCATTATCATAAGCCTGCCCCCTGCAATTTGACAGCTCTAACCCTAGATTTTCCAACACAGACATGACACAGTTAGCCAAACTTTCACCTGTATGGCTAGTAATGGGCTCAAAACCCACAAAGCGTTCAACAACACTGCCCTCTTTGCTAACAAAACGGAATATGAATGTCAATTGGTCCACATGAGATAAATCTGGGGTTGAATCCACAATGATAGAGTAGTATTTGCTTGCTTGCAGTTCATCTGCTATAGCCTGTTTGGTTTTTGCACCCATCAATTCAATGAATTCCTCACAAATGGTGGAGGACAGATATGAGGTATTACCTCGACCCATCTGCCCAAACTTTCTGATGTGATCCTTTAGAAAGGGATCAAATTCAGCCAGGACCTCCAGAATACCAAGGTAGTTCCCATTGAGAGGAGACCCTAACGATTCATTTTTACCCCTAAATGCAAGGCCCCTTTCTGCAAGGAATTTAATGACTGCAACAACTCTTTGTAACACCTGCCTCCAATAGCTGCTCTCTGCCTGAAACTGTTTGAACAGGTCTGCATCAACTGTGGCACCTTTGGCGCGGTTCAAGACTGCTTGCATGCAGGTTATGTGCTCAGCACTTCGCTCATGTTCACCAAATCTTTCTGAGTGTTTCCAATCACAATAGCCTGTCACAAAAGAATGCGTTTTTGGGGAAAACAGTTTGCATGCAAAGCAGTAAACATTACCAGTAGAGGGAGAGTACATCAGCCACTCTCTTTGTACTCGTTGTCCATTGGGCAAGTGTGAAGTAAAATGTTCATTGTTTAGGCATCGGGTTTTGCCTCCTAGCCCACTGTTCCTCACAGAAGCTGGATAATGGCTGTGACGGTTGTGAAATGATTTTGCACCTCTTTGAATAAGAACTTCCTTCATTGACTCAGTGAGGGTCTCAGCCCATTTAGCGAGATCACTAGGTAGAGTTGTCACTGTAGATGGTGTTGAAGAAAGATTCAGCTCATTTTCTATGCTGTCCAGAGGTGCAGTGACCTCACATTCATCCGAGCAACTGGCTACTGCTGAATTGGTTGAATCATAAGCATCAGAAGCATTTGGTTCAGTGTCTACACTTGTAGTGGTCTCAGGATCTTGGGAGCTACATGCTAGCTCAGGTGCATTGCTAACCTTAGCTGAATTTGCAGTAGCATTTATAGAATTGCTTTCAGCAGATGTCTTTGTACTGAAGAAGCTGGAGATATTTGGAACACTCTCAAGTAAAACTGATTCCTTTTTTTTCTTTTCTTGCTGAATTTTTTTTCTAGCTCCTCCACTTAAACGTTTATGATCCATATTTCCCTTCTTTCTTTGCACATTGGCTCTTTGCCTATCACAACAGATAAACCAACTATGTGTGTGTGTGTGTGTGTGTGTGTGTGTGTGTGTGTGAGTTTGTTTGTGTGTTTATGATCGGTGCTGCTTCCTTCAAGTGTGTGAGGTGATTTAGAAAACTAGCAACCCAGCATCAACACTCCAAAGCAGAGAATAACAGCTTACTAGCATAGACAATTGAGAGCAGAGAATCAACTGATTCGTCTGATAGACAGCAGGAGAGCAGAGTGGTCAGTGATGATCGAATCAAGAAAATGTCTAAATGGCAAGGGAACAGACTGATTTGTACTGAGGAGAAAGAGAGAGAGAGCCAATTACAGTGAAATATATTCCAAAAGAGCCAAGTGACTAGCTGAAGGCAGGGACAAATGCCTTGGAGTGACCAACAAGAGTGCAAAGTACCAAATGGCAAAATGTGGAAAGACCAACAGGCAGATCTGCTTTTACCTCTTATCTTCACAACCAAAAAGTTGCTAAATGATGTTTTCAGTCGCTAGCCAGGTATGGCCAAAAGACGCGAAATCTAGCGGCAAAGTCGGTCAATCACACTGACAGTGAAACAAATATTTTGAAAAGATAATAATTGTACACCTTTGTGCACTTTAGTCTTCTATCTAAATATTTTCACAAAGGACACCAAGGCAGCTTGCTAGCTATGATGGGAGCAACAATGTCTGATAGACAGCAGGAGAGCAGAGTGGTCAGTGATGATCCAATCAAGAAAATGTCTAAATGGCAAGGGAACAGACTGATTTGTACTGAGGAGAAAGAGAGAGCCAAGTACAGTTAAATATATTCCAGAGCCAAGTGACTAACTGAAGGCAAAGACAACAGCCAGATACCTTAGCAGAGACCAACAAGAATTCAAAGTACCTAATAGCAAGATGGCGAGACCAACACAATAAATTGTATTAGGATTTAATTTATTAACGTTAATCTTAACAGCCAAAAAGTTGCTGAATAATGTTTGTAGTCGCTAGCCAGGTATGCCCAAAACAAGAGTCGCTAAACCTAGCAGCAAAGTTGCTTAATTGCAACACACTCTAGGATTCAGGGGAATTAAGGATAATAAAGATATTAATTGTACAACTTTTTGTACTTTTTTTCTAGTTTTTTGAGTCGCCAGCCATGTATGGCCAAAAGTCGCTAATTGAATGCCAACGTTGCTTAATCGCCAACACACTGGGACTCACTGAAGGACTGACTGAATAAAAAAGATAATTAAGATAATTGTGTACTTTTCTCTTCTGATATTTTCTCTAAGGACCCCAAGCTATCTGCAAGCAGCAATAATGTCTGACAGACAGGAGAGCAGAGTGGTCAGTGATGAATGGCAAGGGAACAGGCTGATTTGTACTGAGGAGAAAGAGAGAGAGAGAGCCAATTACAGTGAAATATATTCCAAAAGAGCCAAGTGACTAGCTGAAGGCAGGGACAAATGCCTTGGAGTGACCAAGAAGAGTGCAAAGTACCAAATGGCAAAATGTGGGAAGACCAACAGGAAGATCTGCTTTTACCACTTATCTTCACAACCAAAAAGTCGCTAAATGATGTTTTTAGTCGCTAGCCAGGTATGGCCAAAAGACGCGAAATCTAGCGGCAAAGTCGGTCAATCACACAGTGAAACAAATAATTTTAAAAAGATAGTAATCGTACAATGTCTTGTACTTTTGTCTTCTTTCTTAATATTTCTCAAAGGACACCAAAATGTCGCTATCTGCAGGCAGCTTGCTAGCTATGATGGCAGCAACAATGTACCTTAGAGTGACTGACCAACAAGAGCTCAAAGTACCTAATGGCAAAATGTGGAGAGACAGACACAATAAATTGCATTAAGATGAAGAGAACTGTTGCTATTATTAATCTTAACATCAACCAGAAAGTCGCTAAATGTCACCAGCCAGGTATGGCCAAAAGTCGCTTAATTGGCCACACACAGTAACAGAGAAACTAACAAAAAAAAGATCATAAAGATAATAGTTGTACAACTGTGTGTACTTTTGTCTTCTTTCTAAATATTTTCCCAAAGGACACCAAAATGTTGCTATCTGCAGGCGGGAGCGTGCCTATGTTCCCCGGGTCCTATGTTCCCCGGGTCCTATGTTCCCCGGTTGTTCCTGGGTCTTTGTATGCGACCGGGGAACTTAGGACCCTTTTTCTAAAAAAGGGTCCTATGTTCCCTGCATTGTATCTGGCGAAATTGCGAAATTGTGCCCTGACCAAAACCATCCCTAAACCTAACCTGTCACAGGGCGTTGTGGAGCACTTTTTTTTGGCGAAATTGTGCCCTGACCAAAACTATCCCTAAACCTAACCTGTCACAGGGCGTTGTGGAGCACTTTTTTGGCGAAATTGTGCCCTGACCAAAACCATCCCTAAACCTAACCTGTCACAGGGCGTGCGGCAGCAGATAGAGCAACTCAAACGCGAACTTCCTTCCTTCGACAACTTAAACGCGTCTCTGTCATGCGTGTCTGCGTGCGTCTTACTTAGTCGCGCATTGGAAGCAGCGGGGAACATAGAACCCTTTTCTGGAAAAAGTGTTGTACGTTCCCCGCAGCGGGGAACATAGAACCCTTTTTTTTAAAAAGGGTCCTTAGTTCCCCGGTAGAGGGGAACATAGGACCCGGGTAACATAGGGACGGGGAACATAGGGATGACCCGCTGCAGGCAGCTTGCTAGCTATGATGGCAGCAACGATGTCTGCCAGACAGGAGAGAGTGGTCAGTGACGATCGAATCGAGAAAATGACAAAATGGGTCAAAGACCAAAAAGTTATTAACTGACAGCAGTGACAAATGTCAGACTGTAAACTTTCTCGAAAGAAAAGGACAAAATGGGAAGATGCTGATAATAACAGCAAAATGGAAAATATAAGAATTTCCAAGTAATGCTCAACTCAAGTGTGTGTGTGTGTGTGTGTGCGCGCGTTAAACTTCTTGTTGAATGATTTCAAATTATCTCTGAGTCTGAACTGAGGGAAAGGAAACCAAATTTTGAGCAGTCTCTCACGAGTTCAAAATACCAAATGAGGAGATTCTAAAAGAACAGACCGGTTTATGAAAGACTTGATGGGGGAGGGGCACAGCTAAGAATACTTGAGTGAGATTCTGTGATCCAAATTCGAGATAGAGCTTTTTGATAATGATAATTTGTCAGAGTAAGGTTGTGTAATCAAAATTTGAGAATGAGCTTTGTCAATCAATCAAGAATATTTGCATTAAGTTCTGTGATCAAAATTCAGAAACAACCTTTAATAATTGATAAAGAATATGTGAGTGAGGTTGTGTGATCCATCCAATTTGAGAATTAGCTTTGATAATAATGATTGAGAGCCTCTGGCCCTCTGTGGATCATGGCCGCGGGGCCAATTTTGCCTGGCCCCTTGGGGCCTCTGTGGGTCGTGGCCGCGGGGCCAAGTTGGCCTGGCCCCTTGGGGCCTCTGACCCTCTATGGATCGGGGCCAAGTTGGCCTGACCCCTCGGGGCCTCTGGCCCTCTATGGATCATGGCCGCGGGGCCAAGTTGGCCTGACCCCTTAGGACCTCAGGCCCTCTGTGGGTCGCGGCCGCGGGGCCAAGTTGACCTGGCCCCTTGGGGCCTCTTACCCTCTATGGATCGTGGCCGCGGGGCCAAGTTGACCTGGCCCCTTGGGGCCTCTGGCCTTCTGTGGCTCGCGGCCGCGGGGCCAAGTTGGCCTGGCCCTTTGGGGCCTCTGGCCTTCTGTGGGTCGTGGCCGCGGGGCCAAGTTGGCCTGGCCCCTTGGGGCCTCTGACCGTCTATGGATCGTGGCCGCGGGGCCAAGTTGACCTGGCCCCCTGGGGCCTCTGACCCTCTATGGATCGTGGCCGCGGGGCCAAGTTGGCCTGGCCCCTTAGGGCCTCTGAGCGTCTATGGATCATGGCCGCGGGGCCATGTTGGCCTGGCCCCTTGGGGCCTCTGGCCCTCTGTGGGTCGCGGCCGCGGGGCCAAGTTGACCTGGCCCCTTGGGGCCTCTTACCCTCTATGGATCATGGCCGCGGGGCCAAGTTGGCCTGGCCCCTTGGGGCTTAAGATTATTATTTTTGCAAAAGTAGTTTTGCTTGGGTCGCGGCCGCGGGGCCAAGTTGGCCTGGCCCCTTGGGGCCTCTGGCCCCCTGGGCCTGGGCCCGGTAGGCCCGGTCATTAATCCACCTATGCCGGTACATACCCACATGCTTTTTGTACCTCGTACAAAATTAAAAAGTAAAGGCGAGAGAGCCTTTAGGTCAGTTGCCCCTAATTCGTGGAATGCACTCTCGTGTGAGCTGAGAGCTGCACCTTTTGTTGACCTTTTTAAAAGCCAGTTAAAAACACATTTAAGTGTGCATTCCTGTAACATTGAATTTTCCTTTTTACATAATTTTTATTATCGTATTTATCATTTCATTTTGCAATGTTTTTGTTGTTGCATCATGTTGTATGTTGTGATTTTACCATTTGTATTTTAACCATGTGAATCACTTTGTGAGCTCTCTGTGAGAAGTGCTATAAATAACATTTTACTTACATAGATACATAGGCGCATACAAAGGTACATATGCACGCACATACGTATACACACACACGATACATACATCCACACGCACATTCACTGTACAATAATACTGTATATACATACTGTACATACGCAATTACATACAGTATACATACGTACACTCATGCATAGGGATGATGTTTGATAAGAAATTATCGAGTTTGAGCCCATTATCGAATCCTCTTATCGAACCGATTCCTTATCGATACCCTTATCGAATCCAGATAGGTTGTTGTATATGGAAAAAAACACAATATTTGGTTTAACAAAAGCTCACTTTTATTTTATAAGAAAAAAATCAAATCAAATAAATAAATAAATATAGACTGTTACCCCCCTAAAAGACTGTTGTTACACAAAGTATATTAAGTGGGATTTTTCAGAAAAACAAATATATACAGTAACACAAAAACAACCTGTCTCTGTGATCACTATAGGTGTATAAATAATAATATAGTGTTAAATAAAATCAGTCCCTTGGGCACAAAACTGAAAATAATACAGCTCTCCAAAAAGTGCACTTCTGCTGCCATTGGAACATACTAACTACACACACAGGCAGACAGCTAACAAGCAATCCAAGACGTCTAATAAAGTTCCAAAGCAGATTAATCCATTTAGGCTCTTTATTGTTGTTGATCTTGCTTTGTCTATTTCTATCTTTATTTTTGTCTTGCACTGGACTGTTTTTTGTTTAGTTTTTAAACTGAAATACACACAATGACAAATGTATAAGCTATGTGATTCAATTAACATACTGAAATGTAATACACAATATGTAAATAATAGCTTCACACAAATATACAGTACTATCATCAAACAAATACTTCTGAGTGTTGAAACTATTTCGATGGTGGAAATACACGACTGGCAGCCATTTTAAGTCCTCAAAACATCCATTGAAACAGTGCACAAAAATCGTTTTTCAATAAACATATTACTATCAAATTTAACCCCTTTCCACCTTAATATTGAGTTACATAAACAAGTTAAACAGTTTACTTACAGACTTATCTTTTCCAAGGCTTGTAAGAGCTAACACAACTTGTGTACTTCTCAATTGTCTCATGAACTGGACTAACATCGTCAACCCGGAAGTGCCCAAACTATTGACGCATAGTATTTTCATATCGCCACAAGGTGTCAGTAAGAGTCTACAATCAAATGGGCATAACATTGCCCATTTGGGATTCGAATAAAGAACCAACTCTTTTTCTTTACTATAGTGGCCTTGATAACGAGAACCGGTTCTCAAAAAGCGATTCGAGTCCATGGAATCGGTTCTTTTCTTATCAAACAACCGGGAGAATCGGTTTCGAACATCATCCCTACTCATGCATATAATCACGTTTCATCAAACATATATTAACGTTTATTTATTTATTTATACCTGCATTGTCCTTTCCATCCTTACACTTTCCATCATTGTAACTGAGCTACTGTGTGGAACAATTTCCCTTGTGGATCATTAAAGTTTGTCTAAGTCTAATGTCTAAGTGTAGTGACTTGTGCTGGTTAAAACAACCAACAACAGAGCATTTTCCTTCATTGGGTTTCATCGTGGAAATGTTGTCGACGACAAATGCTTCTACATAAATTAAAAATGGTGGACTTACGCAAAGCTCTCTAGGTAAAACTTGACCATATATGGAGATACCCACAGACATCACAGGGCAGAATACGTCACAGGACAGAGCAAATTCCAAACGGCTCGTTTGGAGGAAGTTGAAGGAAGAAAAGATTGCTTAACAAAAATCTCTGCAATGCCTCCACGGTTTGATTTCAAAATTTCGATATTTATGCAGATCCCAAATACATAAAAACAGGTACCATCAGGTAAGAAAAGTTTATTTTAAAAAAGCCCTTCTTCTTTTGTTATTTCACTATTTCACATTCAAGCTAGTTTTGAGGTTAACATGGTTTGCGAGCCTCTCCTCCCATCTGTGTTTTTGCTCTGCTTTTGTCCGCTCTAGTTCAACACTTTATTATTGTATTTACCCTCCTAAAATAACCGATAATTGGACTTTGTTAATTGATTCAAAATCATGCACGTTCTAATCGTGATGCAGCTAACAAATTATTAAATGTTTCCATCTGTACTGTATAAGTACAGATGGGTTACATAAATACCTTACATTGATACCTTACATAAATGTAAGGAATCAAGGGGAACTGCACTTTTTTGGGGAATTTTGCTTATCGTTTACAATCATCATGAAATACTTTTTTAATGCATTCTAACTCATAAATAAATGTTAATGAAAGACAGCTTACAATGGAACCAATGGGAGGTCCTGTATTCTGCCCATAAAACCCAACAAAAAACCACTCAAACAGTCTTTCTGGCGGTCAACCCTTCCAGATCCAATCACAGGATTTAGAGAAAGGAGGGTTGAGCTGAGCCAACGAAGGAGCCTCCTTATTGGCTGACGCAATATGAAGGGCGTGTACGGTGCAAACTTGTTTGCAGTAAAGCATGGCTGCCGAACACCCACCTGTTACAGCATATACTGTACTTCAAAAAAAAAAAAAGAGGAAATCAGAGTAAGAAAAGAAAGACTCTGTACATCTAAAAAACAAAAAAGAAGAGACAAAACTCCAATAAATATTGGTCCGGCTTATTCAAGATGGAGGGCATTGCGGGCCAGTATTGGACTAACTAAAATCCGCTACACCTCCCTGATACCGAAGTACATGTCAAACTACTTCCTTAACGTAAATGACCGCCATAACCACAACACCAGGGGGAGCTCCACTGACCACGTTAAACCCAGATTCCGAACTAACAAAGGTCTTAACTCATTCTCTTTCTATGCCACATCAATGTGGAATGCGCTCCCAACAGGTATAAAAGAAAGGGCATCTCTATCCTCTTTCAAAACCGCAATAAAAGTTCACCTCCAGGCAGCTACAACCCTAAACTAACACCCTCCCCGGATTGCTAATAATCAAATGTAAACAATCAAATGCAGATACTTTTTCTTATGCCTTCTGATCTCTCTCTCTCTCTCTCTCTCTCTCTCTCTCGCTCTCTCTCTCTATGTCCACTACTTGATGTCCATATCCTGCCCCCCCCCCCCCGGCCCCCCCGTCCCCCCCTCCACACCCCTGATTGTAAATAATGTAAATAATTCAATGTGATTATCTTGTGTGATGACTGTATTATGATGATAGTATATATGATAGTATATATCTGTATCATGAATCAATTTAAGTGGACCCCGACTTAAACAAGTTGAAAAACTTATTCGGGTGTTACCATTTAGTGGTCAATTGTACGGAATATGTACTTCACTGTGCAACCTACTAATAAAAGTCTCAATCAATCAATCAAAAAACTATGGACGCACAAGTGGTTATTTTCCTTCTAGACAGATAATCTGATGTTCCATTTTCCTATAGTATGTGTGTATCCTTTTGTGTGGCGACGTGTGTTACCGAAAGTATGCAACAAAATACGAACTAGGGGATCCTTCAGACTGTCAACAACCTAAGTGTGTTCATGTACAGCTATCGTACGCGATTTCGTGCACTTCCAGAGGGGAGGCGACTGGGAAGGACTATCAGCGAGGTGCGCAGAGTGGGGAGCGGGATTTACAGATTAAAATTAAATAATTCAAATACTCCAGCTTTAAATGCCTCTGAATGTTCCGACTTCCTGTTTCGATATAAGTACCTTATTGAGCTGATATAATGTTTCCTGGAAGAGTTGAGTTAATGGAGGTCCGCGTAAATGTATAGTGCGCTCCAAGCTGCTGGGAAGTATTAAATGTCCAATTCAGAGTTTTCAAAGTCTGATGTCTCAGCGCTCCAGATGAAATCAAATCAAAAACATGTCTGACAACATCAACAACCTTAATGTTCATCATTATGTAAATTTACAGACTGACTCCCAACTTTCAGGAACTCTCTTTAGGTCACAAACTAGTTGAGACTGTATTAACAGTACCGAAGTACATGTCAAACTAATTCCAGAACGTAAATGACCGCCATTACCACAACACCAGGGGGAGCTCCACAAACCACGTCAAACCCTGATTCCGATCTAACAAAAGTCTTAACTCATTCTCATTCTATGTCACATCAATATGGAATGCACTCCCAACAGGTGTACCGTATTTTTCGGATTATAAATCACAGTTTTTTTCATAGTTTGTTTTTTCATAGTGCGACATATACTCCGGAGCGACTTAGGTGTGAAATGCTTAACACATTACCGTAAAATATCAAACTATATTATTTATCTCATTCGCGTAAGAGACGAAGCAAATGTCCGCAATCGTCAATGCAGAGGACAAATTTCACCACACCTAGTGTGTGTGTGACAATCATTGGTACTTTAACTTTAACTTTAACACACACGTCAGCAATCGTCACACACGTCAACCAATAAGAATTTGGCGGGGGCGGGTCATGGCAGAAGTGCATTGTGCGTCATGGCAGAAGTGCATTGTGGGTCATGGGATGCTAACTGCTGCTACATCCGTAGCTATTAAAATGGATTATTTCAACATTGGCGGTAACTTATAAAAACTGAGAAGGGCTGAACTAAAATGGCACCGAAAAGGAAATTATATTCTGCAGATTACAAGCCGGACGTAGTGAAATATGCAGCAGAAAACGGCGATCAAGCAGCAGAAAGAAAGGAAACGGCGCATACCAGAGGCGACACCAGGGAGGAAGATTTCATTAGATTTAGCGATCGGAGTGACAGATTGTTTGGTAAACGTATAGCATGTTCTATATGTTATAGTTATTTGAATGACTCTTGCCATGATGTGTTGCGTTAACATACCAGGCACGTTCTCAGTTGGTTATTTGTGCGTCATATGGCGTACACTTATTCAGCCTGTTGTTCACTATTCTTTATTTATTTAAATTGCCTTTCAAATGTCTATTCTTGGTGTTGGATTTCATCAAATAAATTTCCCCCAAAAATGTGACTTATACTCCAGTGCGACGTATATGTGTTTTTTTCCTTTATTGCGCATTTTCAGCCGGTGCGACGAATACTCCGGAGCGATTTATAGTCCGAAAAATACGGTAAAAGAAAGTGCATCTCTATCCTCCTTCAAAACCGCACTAAAAGAACACCTCCAGGCAGCTACAACCCTAGCCTAACCCCCTCCCCCACCACATCCCACCTCCCCGGATTGTAAATAATCAAATGTAAATACTTGTTCTTATGCTTTCTGAGCTCACTATGGTTACCGCTCGCTGTACATATCCTACCAAGTGAGACCTACACTGTTACAATGTCCATTTCTCAGATGATATAATTGTTGATGACTGAAGTATGCTGATAGCAACCCAACCTAACCCCTCGCCCCCCGTCCCATCCCCCTCCCCATCACACCCCCCGGATTGTAAATAATGTAAATAATTCAATGTATATACTCTGATGATGAACTTGTGTGATGACTGTATTATGCTGATAGTATATATTTGTACCATGAATTGATTAACGTGGACCCCGACTTAAAAAAGTTGAAAAATGTATTCGGGTCGTACCATTTGGTGGTCAATTGTACGGAATATGTACTGTACTGTGCAATCTACTAATGAAAGTTTCAATCAATCAATCAATCAATCAATGCCTCTGCTAGTTAAACTAGTCCATTCTGCTTAGATTCCTTTGAGAAGCAATCATTTCCACACAAAGGTCATAATCCTGAACAGGTAATTAATTCATCAGTTATAATGCTCAGAACTACAATGTATAAAATTCATAATATAAAATAATTTCAGTCTGACATGTGGAAGAAAATTATTCTTTTGGAACGCCACAAAGGAAAACACAGTGGTTTGCTGTGATTAAAGAGACAATTTACAAGAGATAAATGAAATATGTAGCACAACGACACCTTCCTGTAAAGCAAATGTGTAGGCGGAACTCCGGGCTCAGTTTACAAGTAGGATTATTCACGGTCAGTGACAGCCAGACGGCACCACGGCTACTAAAAATGCCACTCTGGAATTTATATGTTTTCCCAAGCTTCCAATTATGCCATCAGTTTTAGGAAAACCAAAAGGTTTAATGATTTGTTAGTCAGGAAAAAAGGCAGGAGTTTTGCTTTCTCTGATCTGTTGACAAGTGTAATTATAACCGTGCTTTCAGTGTGTGGTGTACCTTCTCGAAGAGGGGGAGAGCCAGGCTTTCAAATGAAGCTAAATCAACCACATACTGGCCAACTGTGTACACGGGTCTGCCGTGAGAGGCACCAGCGACTTCTCTGCAGAGTGAAATGCAGCCGGGGGTTATTCAAACACAACATGAAATAGAGCAGCTTGTTTAATTTGGCTTGTATGACATTCCTGCTACCTGATTCTGGACAGGTGGCCTCTTTCTCCTCTCACTGTGACCACATCAAAACCAGTCCGCTGACCTCCTTGCCTGACCTCTTCCGTGTAAAAGCCTTCCAAAGAATGACCTGATGACACTAAAGCGTCACAAGCCTTCTGGACCAGAGTGGTTTTGCCCACACCTACAAAAATAAAAAATTTACTCACAATGTAATGTTCCATACAGTGTATTCTACTGAGCAAAATATATTTTTTTATTAATCAATCCAACAAAATAACATACAATAATACCATAATAATGCAATTCCAATTCCAAAACCAAACCCGACCCAGCAACATTCAGAATAGCAATAAACAGAGCAATTGAGAGGACACACAAAGATGACACAAAACAATCCAAAAGCATTCAAACTATTTGTTTGTAATCAACAGCAGTATCAATATTAATTACAATTCCAACATAGCAGTGATTAGAAATTTCCATTGATTTTCATATGCTTAATAAAGTATTATATATTTTGCACTCATTTATCACTGAACAATAATTTTGTCAACTGTAACTCTTGAATTACTTATTTATCTATTAATTAATGTATTTATTTTATTGTAGATACAAACTACTATTACAAATATGTATTATTTTCTTCCACGATCACAAATATACAATATTGAACACATGAAGTGAACAAGTCTATTACATTGCTATGAAATAGAGAAGGTGCAGGAATAAATACACTCTGCTCCTTCCAACTCCTCTTCGCACATGTCGAGTTGTGTAACTATGCACATTTCGTTCGAAATGAACTACAAGCATCATCAAGTACTGCAATTGTCCAAAGGCAAGTAAAAGTAATTTTGTTTATTATTACACTTTTGCTTGTATTTTTAGCATTATTTTGAATCAACCGCGTCATTACAGTTACGTTCTCTAGTCAAAACTGACATGATTATCCGGACAAAAAGTATGAAAATAGCTCATGTTAAAAATAAGCGTATTTTAACTGTATTTTTGAATGACAGGCAGGCAAGTAAAGATATACATTTCCGTCGGCAGTAATTCGCAGTTAGTACCTGGAGGTCCTGTCAAGAAAACGTGTTTGAACATCTCTTGGTCGCTGCCGTCATCTGCCACGCTGCTCTACTTCCGCAAACAAAGATGGCGCATGCGCATTAGTCTCTCAGGCGAAAACAACACAAGCCCTCAAATACTTGAACACATTGAAATACAGTGAAGGACTGTTTGTGTTTTAATTTTGTGTTGACATTCACATTTTATGAAATAACCATGTTTCAACTAGTTTTCATGTTAAAGAAAATATAAACAGTATGTACAATACATATAACAAATAAACTTACATGCTCATAGGTGTACCTGAACAATACTATAATGGAATGACTTAAAGCTTGCTTTTTTCCAGTAGTACAACAATATAATGTAGAATAAAAAGAAAGCAACTTGAAACTGTAAAGAAGTGCAGTGCAATCTCAACTGTCTTTGTTTTGTTTATCAAATAATGTCTATAGAAAACATACAAATAACAGTTCAAGGGTCATCTTGTTTGCTGTGTCACAAGTAATGCATTGTAATCTGTCAATTCAGATTCTAAGTGATGCAGAGCAAAAAAAATAAATCATTGCACAAACGATCATTAATAATAGACAGAGCTGTGCAACTGTTTTCAATAACAAATGTATTTATTTCAAATTAAAATACACAAATTGCTTCGATGCAAAACATACTACATGCAATACTAGAAACCTAAAGCCTAAACAAATAGATTGTGGTACTAACTTTGTATTTACATTGTGTAACCAGGCAGCTTGCAGGCCACTAGCTCAGATATATGCTGGTATTCATTTCTAAAGTCCAGAGAGCCAAGCTCGTCTTCCATTTCTTCAGCCTCCAACGAATCGGAGCACTCAGATGGTGAATAAATTTGCTGAATGGCGCTGCTGCTCCTGTCCGACTCACTCCTTTGACCTCTCCATGATGTGAGACTCCATGCTTCGGATCCCCCCTCCTTTGCTTCTTTAAAGGAGTGTACCGTTTGTAAACGGCCTTCCTTGTCTTCCTCATCAGAGGACAAGCTGAGTGCAGTGTCTAATGTTCGGATAATGTGCGTGCCTCTCAACACCCGCTGTAAAGGGCTACGAGCTCTGATGGGTGCGGGAAGTAGGGCTCTCTCCTGGACTGACTCTGTGCCGGAATCTGAACTGCGGATAACTGGAGCACTTGGAGGCTCAGCTTGAACAGGTTCGAGGCTGCTGCTGGTGCCGTCTGAATCACTGGGCTCAAGACTGTTAAAGTCATCCGCGTAGTCTTCTTCTTTGGTTCCCTCTATGCTGCAGTCTGATAGTAAGGACCTGCGGCTACTGCGTATACTACTTGTGGAAGATTTCTCACTTAAACTCTCTGCCTGGTTTGCTCCTGGAAGCGTGTAATTGGTGGCATCATCTTGACGAGCCACACCAGGACTGTAGACTGAAATGTGCTGAGGTTTTCCGTCCTGCTTAGGACTTTCCAAGACAGATTCATCTGCACATTTTAGCAGTGTCGTAGTGTTCTGTGCCAAAGACTCCATCTCTATTTTTTGTGTCCTTTTCATATTTCCGTTGCTTTTAGCTGGACATTTTTTCGTCTCTTTACTTGACTGTACCTCATTGTGAATGTGTGTCATTATACACTCACGCTGTTTCACCGCAGTGAGGTGTTTCTGCCGCCTGAGATTGAATGTTCTTGTTGTTCCATATACTAGCTTTTTTCTGTGATTTTTATTCTCAATCAAAGCCTTTTTATGGTTGTTTTCAGATGCACACATTTTTGGAGAAACATCTTTGAGGGGATTTAAATGTTCTATATGAGGACTACGTCCCTGCAAAGGCCCGGTTTTGGATGCTTTTACGCCCCCTTGTCCATGTGAAGGCTCAGTGGATGCAGGCACAAACATCCTATCCAGGTTGGGATGATTAAACAGGGGCTGATGGTCTAGGTTCTGGACATTTAACTGTGACAACTCGACGAGAAGAGCATTTAGAAGAGGAAGCGGTCTCAGGGCTTCCTGCAGGACATTTTGATTCACACTGACTTCATGGCCTTCTGATATTTTGGCTGCAGGTCTCCCTGTCTGGTCCATCACTGAAGAGGTTTCACTTTCAGAGGACGTGTTGTCGTGTGTTACAACCTTTGAGTTGGGTTTCAAAAATGCGTACCGCCCTCCTTGAGTATACGCTTTCTCCTCCCTTGAATTACAATAGTAAAGATGCGGGGGGCAAAATACAGCAAGGTCCTCATCAAAAACGTTCTCCTCTTTTGGCATGGTGTGAGGAATCTGGCTTATTGGATCTTGTTCAGTCTGTGTGGACACAGCCACGCTATTTAAAATGTCTTGATCAGGGTTGTCCATGTCGCCCTCCTGAGCACTCGGTTCCCTGTAGACTCGGATGCTTTTGGTCACATGTGATGGTAAAGTGGATCCAACAATCAACAGTTTAAAACTCAAAGAAATTGATCCAACACTCTCGTCAGCAGGGTTCTTAATGCACACAAGACCTCTTTCTCCATAAGAGGAGCAGGTTGAGACTCCATGTTTACTGGCATCTTGCCTGAGTCTGTCCATTGTTTTTGCCAATGAGAGAAGAGAGGTCCCTACTAACTGAGGTATATCCCCTTTCACATCCAGAATCATAACATAGAGAGGAGTATGTGAGAGTTGCATATGCAGGGTGTCCAGATTCATTTGGAAGAAACATGACTTGCCTCTATTAAATGAATATAGCGCTCCTTTGTCATGGTGTTTATTCTCATTTCTTAGCGCCGGCGGATAAATGAGCAGCGTTGGGAAGTTCAACAGCCGTATTCCCACAGCCAGGGCGTCGGAAACCGTCCTTTCGATTAGAATGTATTCCACTAAAAGTTCGAATGAAAACAAAGTCTCCTGCTTGGGATTTCTGTCATTTTGTCTCGACATTGTGGTAGCGACACAGACACACACATTACAGTCAAAGTAACTACAGACCGAGCTAGCCTGGCAGCTAGCTGGCGCTAAGCTGCTTTCAATGAACGGTGAAGTCGCAGGTTTGAGTTTCTTGTCGGAACGAAAATACTGGGACACTTCCTCCAACCGGATATCCGACTCATGCCGCCGTGGACTACAATTATTTACAGTACTTGTATTTAGTGTTTCATTAATATCCACTGTCACATCGTGTAAATCATTACTTTTCGCTTATTTACAAAAAAATATATAATTAGGGGAGGCTTTTTCCACGTCTAACTCATTAATGTTTTGATTTAATAATTTAAAAAAAATGTATGCCTGTAAACTGTGTTTTCTATATTAAAAAATATTATGTAATATTACATATCTCCATTGTTTCTGACTAGGTAGGTCCGATAACGGCTTTTTGCCGATATCCGATATTGTCCAACTCTTCAATTACCGATACCGATATCAACCAATACCGCTATATACAGTCGTGGAATTAACACATTATTATGCCTAATTTGGACAACCAGGTATGGTGAAGATAAGGTACTTTTACAAAAAATTAATCAAATAAAATAAGATGAATAAATTAAAAACATTTTCTTGAATAAAAAAGAAAGTAAAACAATATAAAAACAGTTACATAGAAACTAGTAATTAATGAAAATGAGTAAAATTAACTGTTAAAGGTTAGTACTATTAGTGGACCAGCAGCACGCACAATCATGTGTGCTTACGGACTGTATCCCTTGCAGACTGTATTGATCTATATTGATATATAATGTAGGAACCAGAATATTAATAACAGAAAGAAACAACCCTTTTGTGTGAATGAGTGTGAATGAGTGTAAATGGGGGAGGGAGTTTTTTTTTGGGTTGGTGCACTAATTGTAAGTGTATCTTGTGTTTTTTATGTTGATTTAATAAAAAAAAAAGAAAATAAAAATAAAAACAACAACAAAAAACGATACCGATAATAAAAAAACGATATCGATAATTTCCGATATTAAATTTTTAACGCATTTATTGGCCGATAAATCTCTATTTCTGACATTAACCATTTTTGTAGATTAATGTAGATTAACTTAATAATAATAATAATAATAATTAGTTTTATTGTCTCCGAGGAGAAATTTGTCTTGGACATCAAGAGACAGAGTTTTACATACATACATACATACAGACAGACAGTTCACCTGACAATACAGTAACGACAGGTATATCAGTTAGTTATGAGATCACACATTACACTCTTATCGTATTGCACACCTCCCATATTAGACTATCCCAATATTGCACTCCTTATTATTGCATGGGGTTATTACAGTAGTTTTCTGTTGTTAAGTGCTTTGATTGCCAGTGGGACAAAACAAATCTATACCTGTTGAGTTTGTATGTTGCTGTTCTGTACCGGTTACCATTTACCAACAGAAAATCTGAGTGTGTGTACTCACGGGTGATTTTAAGACCCTGCTTCCTCACAGTCTTGTCAAATATTTCTTGAAGGGAACAAGGGGGCTGCATGCCAATTACTTTACCAGCCCTCTTGATAAGATTTTGAAGTTGGGTTTTGAGTTTGACAGACAGATTTCCAAACTATGTGGAGATGCCATAACGGATAAGAGATTCAATGATATTGCTTGCCACACCATGGACCCTGAGCCTCCTTAGAAAGTGCAGGCGCTGGTTAATACGGGAGCAAACAGAGTCAACATGCTGATGTGTTTCTGTGTGCATCTTTTTACAGTAAAAAAAATGTAATACGGTAAGATTTATTTGTGTTTTGTTTCTCACTTATCACATTGGCAGCTTTGATACATTTCTCAGATCAACTACTGTACTTGTTCAATTTTCACATCATTGTGTCACTTGTGCTTATCAGAAAATCAGTTAGTCATGTATTTGAACGAGTTGCAAATACGTTGCGTCCATGCAGATGATCAGTACAATTATCTGTTGTTTCCTGTACATGATCAATAACTTAATTTAACTCTGATCAAAATGTGTTACAATGCTCGTGGAGATAGTCTGATTGGCAACAAATGGGCCCTATTGTGTGAATGTGAGTGTGAAAGGTTGTCTCTCTATCAGTGTTGGCCCTTCGATGAGATGGCGACTTGTCCAGGGTGTAGCCTGCCTTCCGCCCGACTGCAGCTGGGATAGGCTCCAGCCCCTCCACGACCCCAAGAGGGACAAGAGGTAGAACATGGATGAATGGATAGAGTTCACTGCTTTATATGCAAAATGGGTGAACAAGTTGTCATAATGTGTCAAGCATATTTCTATACATTTCCATGAGACCTTTTTTTCTGAATATGTCTTGAACTAATAAACAGCTCCCATTTGAATTTTAAATATCTCAATGAAGGGAAATCTGTGACCCACTAGATCAGGGGTCCCTAAACTACTGCCCACGGGCCGAATACGGCCCGCCAGCGTCCAAAATCCGTCCCGCGGGAAGTCTTAAGTTTTTTTTTTAATTTGTCTGACCGCTTCTATGTTAGCTACCCCTCTTTGTTTATAAAGTCTATTTTCTGCTGGATCTACTCTCTATTTTGTGCTGCCCTTTTATTTTTGCTGCAGCTGTTACATATACTGTACAACTTTAGCTCAGGGGTTGCATGGAGGGAAATCTGCGCACACGCAAAATCATGGCATCAAAACAAAAAAACATAGACAACCTTAGATTGTTTTCTTCGTCTTACTTTGGCCAAAAATAGAACAAACACATTCTGAAAATAGTACAATTAAAGTATAGAAAAAAATACCCGGCAGCCGTAAAGTTTAGATCAGGGGTCCCCAAACTACGGCCCGTGGGCCAAATACGGCCCACCAGCATCCAAAAGTCTCAAGTTTAAAAAAAAAAAGTGTCCTTTCCAATCTATTTTTTACCGCTTGTTACTCTCGGGGTCTCCTAGCCGCTCAGGCAAATCAAATTGTCTAAAAAGGCATTTTCCCATCGATAACGTGACATCATTGCGCTCGCGTCGCGGTGTCGGGCGAGCGTGCGACAAGTGCGCACTCTTTTAGTCAATTAGCGCGTGAGGAATATATATATATATATACATATATTAAGGGTGTAACGGTACACAAACTTTTCGGTTCGGTACGTACCTCGGTTTAGAGGTCACAGTTCGGTTCATTTTCGGTACAGTAAGAAAACAACAAAATATACATTTTTTGGTTATTTATTTACCAAATTTGTAAACAATGGCTTTATCCTTTTAACATTGGGAACACTATAATAATTCTGCCCAAAAATACAAATAGCTGTGTGTGTGATGGATGTGAGTCACCACTAGGCTGATCAGTGCAACAGCAGGCAGTCATGAATGCTAAGCATAACAATAACATACATATACACACAGGGTCCATTGCCAGGGTTAATGTGGTCAACATATATCAAATAAAAACTAAATAAGATAAGGCTCAGAATTGTTTCTTAACAAAACCTTTCTACATATAAAGTGCTTTTTTTGATTGATTGATTGAGACTTTTATTAGTAGATTGCACAGTACAGTACATATTCCGTACAATTGCCTACTAAATGGTAACACCCCAATAAGGTTTTCAACTTGTTTAAGTTGGGGTCCACGTTAATCAACATTAAACTGCCTCAAGTTGTTGCTCAGATTAAATAAAATGACAAAACTTTTCTTCTACATATAAAAAGTGCAACATTAAACAGTTTCAAGTCAACTCGGCCTCAGATTAACCCCCCCACCCCACCCCGAGCTTTTAACCCTGGTGACTTTCACTCAATCTTCATGTTTTTTGCCAGAAAAATCAGTTTATCCACATTGTGGAGGTAGCAGGTATGGTGAGGTAGTGCCTGGCTAACTTGGCAGTAAGAGGATATATGGGCTCATTGTTCTTCCACCATAGAAGTGGGTCAAAATCTAGCTTTTAATGCAATGTGGTCTTAAATCTGCTGCTATAAAAACTTTTGTTATTGCTTTAGCCCTGCCTGACTCTCCGAGGAGAGGCTGCTTAAATGTGGTGGGGAGCTGTTTGTTCGTCTTTCTCTTCGTTGAAGCGATGCTCACTTGGGGGTGGTGCCGCTTCAAAATGGGTCAGCATGTTTGACGTGTTGGCAGAAGCATACCTTACTGCTGCTGAACAACCCGAAGCCGAAATGTTCCCAAACGGGAGATCTTAACGAGGCAGGAGGGTCTTCCAGTTCTGGTTTCACATGTTGTCGTAGCCCGGTCGTTGCTAGCATGCCGTGTGTTGTGCCTCGGTGTGCATTGTTTACACAACGTGCGGTGCGGTGCGCTACTTAATATGTCCGTGTGGAAACTCGTTCGGTACACCTCCGAACCGAACCAAAACCCCCGTACCGAAACGGTTCAATACAAATACACATACCGTTACACCCTTAATATATATATATATATATATATATATATATATATATATATATATACATATATATATATATATATATATATATATATATATATATATATATATATATATATATATATATATATATATATATATAAAGTATATATACATACACACACACACACACACACACACGGCCCGGCCCCCGGCCAAGTTTTTTCAACCCAATGCGGCACCCGAGTCAAAAAGTTTGCCGACCCCGCACTAGATCAACCAATAATCCAGATGCCTGCTGAGGCTCAACAAAACTGAGGGATATAATAGAGAAGATATTAGTTGTGATGTTGATGCAAATTTGTGGCCCAACACTGATTTAGGAAGACTGCAATGTAGTCACTTAAGCACTGCATGGACAGTTTTACATAAGAAGGCTTTCCAATGTTCACTTTTCTACTTTTGTTTATTTCTTTGTGCTGCGCAGTTCTGTCTTTTTTTTACTTCATCGCAATAAATACAACAAATTGTGGCACAAACAGCAAGAGTGTACGTTTTGCAACCAATTTCTCACTTACAGTAAAGTGTAACTTACAATTTACATTCAAACTTGTTTGCACCACAACATCTCTCCAGCATACACGGTTATATTGACAACATGACTAGGCACATTGACTTGTCTTTTATGATGGCACTGAAATGTTCATTGACTCACATTCTTAAATTTGAGACATTAACTATAAGGATTTTGAGCAAGAAACTGTCTTTTGCAGATAATGCATGCTTTTAGTTGGACAGACAGACAGACAGACAGACAGACATCCATGTAGACAGCTAGATAGATAGATAGATATATAGATACAATATTGTATTTATCTTTATTTTGAATACATAAAGAACTATAAATGTCTCTGTGTGAATAATTAATCATATATAATAATATGGATAAGTATTGATATTAATACCTGTATCATAAAGTATATTATTATAATCATATAACATTCTATTTGGATAAACAAATACATAGCAAGTTTCCAATGTGTTGCACACTCTTTATTATCTTTAATATTAAATGTGTATATGAATACATACTGATTGTTATATAATGATATGCATTAGTGGTATTATTAATAAACAGTCATAAAATATAGCAGTTATTATTAGTATTATTGTTATTATTATTATTATTATTATTAACCTTACATATAATTCCCTTTTTTTAAATGGTGTTGCACACTTTCATTGAAAACTTAATAGGTATTTGCTTGCATACCAAAATGATATTCATTAATAATAATACAAAATAAAAATAAGAAGAATAAACATAGTAATATATTTTATGATGCATAATTAATATTGACAATAAAACTTTGCCTGAGGCCCCATATTCGAGCTATTTTATTTTTTTCTTGATTTTTATAAACCTTTATTTATAATATGCAACATTTACATACAAGCAAATAAACAATAATAATCAAACCAAGTACAAAAACAGTGACAGGGTTGTAAACTCAATAAAGCACCAGCAACGGACTCATAAAAACCCTGGCTCATCTGGCCGTTTTGGACCCCTTTATCTCATTTTCAAAATCCCTTCTGTTCTTGCTGTAGGATAAAATAGGAAACTAAAAAAATCACTAAGCCCTACTACAGCAATATAGGCTTACATATGCATTGCCTTGTATTTTTAAACTAACAATATTGTCAATAGGCAGAAACAGAAAATGGTCAATTCACTCTATAAAGTAAATATATATAATATATATTTAAAAAGTAAATATACATATTTAATCTATTAGGCTACAACTTCAAGGAAACGCTGCTCCATGCACAGCTAACATATCAGAAAATGAATAACTGGTGAATGACAAGAAGTCCAATAAAAGGTTGTTTATTTATACATATACATCTCTATTCCTCCTGAGGAGGTGGAAGCGGGACTCGTCTCCTCGTTGCCCGATCCCCCGCCAAGTTGAACCACCTGATGGCGTGTTTGGTGACCTCAGCGTCCGTGGCTGACCTTGTCAACACATTTTTACTCACAGCACCTGTAATAAAACAAGATTACAAGACAGATACGTTTATGTTTATGGTAGGAAGCATCCAAAGCCAAGTATGCTTACACAATACAAAATATTTGATAGGTATTAAGGAGATTACATTTGAAAAAAAAAACATGACTTAAAGTTACTGGAGGTGGTTAAAATAAGGTGCGTAAACTATGAATTTGTGATCAGGGTATAGGTGTGCAAAACATCCAAAATGTTTAAACAATATCGTTATTTGGTTCCTTGATCAGAGTACTTGTTTGGCTCTGTTGGATGACGGCGGCGGGGGGTTGGGGGTGGGGGGAATAAATAAATATCCATAACCCAACTTTGGGAGGTTGACATTGTTTTCTTATTATATTTGTACTATCATTCTATGTTTGTATTCGTGTAGGCCAGGGGTGTCCAAAGTGCGGCCCGGGGGCCATTTGCGGCCTGCAGGTCATTTTTTAACGGTCCCAGGGCACATTTTTTAAAAATATGATCGAAATAAATAAAAAACATTAAAAGTGGTATTTAAAGAGCAAACAGGTGAAATGTAACAAGAAAATGTAGCAATGTTTACTCTAATCACACAAAGCTGCCATGTAGGCTGTTTCTTTCTTTAAAAAATAATAATGAATCAAAATCAATGTCATTATGAAATATTGACCTATTCAAGGCTTAAGAAGTTTACCTTCGCAATCAGCTGGTCTTGGTTGTGCTTAATAGTTTCCAGCAGGCTAAGGATGTGGATTACCTCAGGCGCTGTTGACAAACAGCAGTATAAAATTAACATGTTTCAGTGTTTATCCTCATTACTCATAATCCTGACATTAGCTATTGACCTTAGTTAATGACAAAAGTTATTGACAAAGTTTGAAGAAAATATGTGATTGCTTGTGAATTTGAATTTTTTCCAAAATTTGTGGCACAGAATGACCATCCGGTATTTGTCAGTTATTGCTCACCAGAGCAGGAAATGTTGTCGGCCTTTCTTCCCCCTCGCCATGTTGGCCTGTAGGCCAGGCTGGATCCAGGCTCCTCTGTCTGCCACATGTTGAGGGCTGCTGGTGAGGGGGGTGGAGGGAGTCGAGGAGGGACCGCCGTTCCTAGTGAGGTGGGCATTGTGAGAGAGCCATCAGTTAACCATGACTGGTAATACCCAAGGGGCCTATCTATACACTAATATTTCAGAGATCAGTCCCTACCTTGTGTAACTCTCTGCATGTTTAATGCATGTGCTGGTGAAGGCATATGAATGCGTCCTTCCCCATGGTGAGGTGCTAAGGGAGATACATTGGTATTAAATGGTTGTGATCTGTTAACCATGGTTACTGGATGCTGAGATATTATTTCAGAGATCAATCTTTACCTAGAAAGTTATCTCCAGTTGAGGAGTCGAGTTGACCAGTACTCATGACTCTTGCTGGCACTCGGTGAGACGGTGGAGCTGGGAGAAGGGATACAAGGAGAGGGGAATATCTTTAGCACTAAGAATGTTAACCATATCTTTTGGTGGTTTTGTTGTTTTCGATGTTAAGTTAAAGTTAAAGTACCAATGATTGTCACACACACTAGGTGTGGTGAAATTTGTCCTCTGCATTTGACCCATCCCCTTGTTCACCCCCTGGGAGGTGAGGGGAGCAGTGGGCAGCAGCGGTGCCGCGCCCGGGAATCATTTTGGTGATTTAACCCCCAATTCCAACCCTTGATGCTGAGTGCCAAGCAGGGAGGTAAGAGATTATTCTTTACTCTGCCTGTGCAATTGGCTTGCCAACCCCAGAGATGTGAGGTCACTATTTCCCGGGTCTTCTTCGCTATCATCTGAGTCCCCGAGACGATGGCTGTTGGGTAACCATATCATTAGGATTATTGCAATACCAAAATTGCCAAATATACATATAGTACAAGCATCTCTGGTCTATTTTTGAATGCTACTGGAAATAACCTTCCTATTACTGTAGAAACATGACAAAAACAAGACGGAACACAATTACACTGGCTTCCTGTTCCTTTTTTCTGGCAGCTCCTCGTTCTCTGCCTCAGATTGCAGGTCTGAGGTGTCGCAGCCCTTTCCATATTGTTGCATTATTTTTAATGCGTCTTTGTAGTTGTCTAAAATTGAATATGTTAAAATGAACATGAGTTTCAAATTAGCTGTAGAGCTGAACAGAATATTATTATTATTGATGATGATAAATCAGGTCTCTCTCTTACAAGAGACCTGGTCAGAACATAGACACAATAGGTTATTCCAAGCATAAAGAGAAGCAACTATGACGTTATTTTTAAACAAGAAGATTATGAATTTGCATACCACAAGTTCGGACAACAGAAACGTCAAATTTTGGCCAGTTTGGCTCATGCTGCTCCTCATTTAAAGCTGCCCTTTCAATTCTGTCGGTGTTTTTATAGCTGGGCCAGAAAACCATCCTATCATCATACCATCCACTTGGGACAACCGCAATGTCCCTGTTCATTATAAATTTAATCAGATGAAAAGGCACCCTTAATGTAGAAAGAAAGAAAAGGGGTATTTATTCATCGTCAAAGGAACAACGTGGACAAAAGCATGCACAGGTGTTAGTGTATACAAATAAGCAAGTAAGATGAGCTGCGATTTTACCTGAATGGTGCCCCAAGGTGGTAAGAACTATAAGAAAGGTAAAAGTACAGGTCATAATAGTCAGAACTTCAGCTCAATCGTAAAGTAGGGTTTGAAATTATGGGGGTAGTGTATACAGAGATCAGTCCCTACCTTGTGTAACTCTCTGCATGTTTAATGCAGGTGCTGGTGAAGGCATATGAATACATCCTTCCCCATGGTGAGGTGCTAAGGGAGATAAATTGGTATTAAATGGTTGTGATCTGTTAACCATGGTTACTGGATGCTGAGATATTATTTTGGAGATCAGTCTTTACCTAGAAAGTTATCTCCAGTTGAGGAGTCGAGTTGACAAGTACTCATGACTCTTGCTGGCACTCGGCGAGACGGTGGAGCTGGGAGAAGGGATACAAGGAGAGGGGAATATCTTTAGCACTAAGAATGTTAACCATATCTTTAATATTAATGTGGTGGTTTCGTCTACAACGCTAAATATATCCTGTGGTGTACCTCAGGGATCAATATAGGACCTAAATTATTCAATGTCTAGATAAATGACATTTGTAAAGTTACAAAAGATTTAAAGTTAGTATTATTTGCGGATGATACAACAGTGTTTTGTTCAGGAGAGAACACACAGAAGATAATACAAATAATAACAGAAGAAATTAACAAATTAAAAAGATGGTTTGACAAAAACAGACTATCTTTGAATCTCAGTAAAACTAAAATAATGCTATTTGGTAACAGTAGAAGAGAAAGTCAAACACAAATACAAATAGACGGAATAGAAATTGAAAGAGTAAATGAAACCAAATTTCTAGGTATAATGATTGATGATAAATTGAACTGGAAATCTCAAGTAAAAAATATACAACATAAAGTAGCAAGAAACACATCAATAATGAATAAAGCAAAACATGTTCTAGACAAAAAATCACTTCATATTCTCTACTGTACACTAGTGTTACATATCTGAGTTATTGTGTAGAAATATGGGGAAATAATTACAAAAGTACACTTCATTCATTAACGGTGTTACAAAAAAGATCAGTTAGAATAATATATAATGTTGGATATAGAGAACACACAAATCCTTTATTTATTGAATCAAAGATACTGAAATTCCACGACATAGTGAATTTGCAAACAGCTAAAATGATAAACAAAGCAAACTATAACCTGCTACCCAAGAATATACAACAATTCTTCTCAAAAAAAGAGGAGAAAAATCATCTTAGAGAGAAATGTAATTTAAAACATTTGTACGCACGTACAACACTTAAGACCTTCAGTATATCAGTATGTGGAATTAAATTATGGAATGCATTAAGCAAAGCAATCAAACAATGTACTAATATGATCAATTATTTATGCTTACATGTGGAAATAATATTAATAATAATAGTAAATAAAATAATAATAATAAAAAAGGTAAATAAAGCATAAAATAGTCTCTAATAAATTAATTAAACAAAAAACAGCATATAAAATATATACATCAGCAAATAACAAAAATATAGATCAAGAAAAAGGATCCTTAATATGTGCAGCAATTTTTCCCACTCACATCACCTCATTTTATATTTTTTTCTACAATTAACTATGCCAAAAAACACATAGACATACCTTTTTTTTTGTAATGGAAACAAAAACAACATGGCGTCACACACAGCTAGTCCACAGTAAACAGGATCTCGAGCTCCACTAAAGAACAAAGAAATAAATAATACACACTCATATTAATAGCAAAGAACGGCTGTTTCCACTCTGTTAACGTTACGCTGTTATAATGAAGTAATAGCGACCTGGGCCTAAACAACACTGACAATAAAGTAATACGCTTTCGTTTCAACCAGTTGGAAATATGTGGAATATCGTAGCATGTAACCTACACACATTCACAGCGTCTAACAAAAGATAGCCTAAGTTAACTGTATTGAACGTTACTCACCGGCTTCACAAAACACAATTTTACAATAGCACGGCGAAAAAATGACCGTCGTTGTGTGGGTTTTTTGACGAATAACACTCTTTTCCACTTTTCTTCGCTCGGGCCTCACCTCCCGCGTGCAGCCATTTCGAATTTTCTGAATACGTGACGTCAGACGCACGTCCCCATGCAAAGCATTCTGGGAGGCGGCGCTGGAAATAAAAGCCTTTTTTTACAGAATATAAAGTTTTACTGCTAGTCCTAATATCAAACAACGTCATTACAATCATACATAAATGATGATGGAAACACAAAGGCCGATCTTTACTGCGAATGTAGCAATAAATCAATAAATCTATACTTACGTTCGTGTTCCAGCAAAGAAAGTCCAGAGATCTTGGCTCATGCGCGTACCACGTCTGCGGGTGCAGACATTGGTCGGCTCAGCGCGCGTAGGCGGAGCCTATAACTCTAGGCGGCGCGCGCCGGTTTAGTTTGTCGCGTCCGCGTATGCGAATCAGACACGAATCCGCTCAGGATCAGCTGTCTGACCGTACAATTTTCAGAGGCGGAGCTGTATCCTCTAGGCGGAGCCAAAACGAATGTGACAGTAACGCGGGTTGGGCGACTTGAAGGCGGATCCGTATAGCAGTCTTCTGCTGTGTGGGTATATAAATATATATATATATATATATATATATATATCCGTATAGCAGTCTTCTGCTGTGTGGGTATATATATATATATATATATATATATATATATATATATATATATATATATATATATATATATATATATATATATATATATATATATATATATATATATATATATATATATATATCAATGGCGTGCGGTGAGGTTAATGTCTGGTGAGGCACGACTGCATCATCACAGTCAGATTTACAAACATATGAACCTGCAGTGCAGGTGTACCTAATGTTGTGTCCCTGCGGTCGTTCACGGCTCCTGCAGCGCGAGCATTGTTGTTTTTGCACTTTTTGGCTTCTTGTTAAGTGACTTTTTTTGGGTGGATTCGGTCTTGCACGTGGAGGGTTTGGGTGTGGGCTTTGGTTGGTGTGGCTGCGGCGCTCCCGTCCGGCGGTGCATTCTGCAGCGGAGATGCTTGGCACCAGGAGGCGGGGTTATGAGACGAGCCTCACACAGTGTGTCTTCGCAGCAGAGTTTTATGATCGCTCAGCACTAAAAATACGTTACACACATACAGTTGTTGACAAAATACACTGTACATTATATACCTCAGCTAACTAAAATATGGAAATGTATAATATAATTCATATAGCAATACGGTCTCACTGCACAGCAGGCCAGCAGTTAGCCGAGTCATTGTGCACAATCCATGTTGAGGCACAACGCAGTGACGTGCCTCAACTGGCTGCTGATCACCGCACCGTCTCTTCTCAGTATTTGAACGGCAAATGTAAAAATAAAAATACAAATAATCTAAAACTGGTGAAGTTAAATGGAAAATAATTTTAGTATAATCACTGGATAAACATAACAATTTAATTATTTTTTTTTTCTTTTTACTTTTTTTTTCTTTCCATGATGGCAGGTGAGGCCGTGCCTCCCCTGCCTCTAGTGACAGCACGCCACTGATATATATATATATATATAGATATATATATATATATATATATATATATATATATATATATATATATATATATATATATATATATATATATATATATATATATATTATATATATATATATGTAGCAAAGTGTAAAGGAGCACAGCATAATAGTTTTCACAGCTTTTTGGTTGTTAGAGGTAGAAAGTGTTTTAAAGTAAAGTTCTAATTCCTTTTTAAGGACACAAAAGCAGGTCGCATATTGAGAAACGTACATTTATGGATATAAAACTTAGCCAATAGTATAATGAGGTTGCAAAGGTAACCTTCATTTTAAAAAAATGTCTCATACTGTGTAAATCCAAATAGCACATCTTTAAAACACAGCACACATTTGTCATGAATAGCGACCCCGAAAGGGACAAGCGGTAGAAAAATGGATGGACGTGTATTGTCCAGGATGACACGACAGATGCCCTGCCATAGTGATCGAGTGCTTTCAACAAGTCCAAAACAGGTGATAGAATCTTCGAGCTTTATTCGTTGCAATGGCAACAGCTGTCGCAGGATTTCTACGTCACGGATTGTGTTGGTATTCATGGGAAATGTAGTTGATGTACTATTTTAGACAAATTAGCCAACATAATAGTGTTCATTGTGTAGAGCCCCACTCTTTTATGTTGGTTGATACTACCAGTTTATATCATTAACATTTATTGTAATTGCTTTGTCAATTTTTTTCGCTTGTTTTTTTTTTTTTAAAGAGGAGAGCACCAGCATGTACAAGCTCTTACCAGCCTCCACACAGGGCAGCAGGAGCGCCGGTGGGCGGGGATTTCTCCCGGCATGCTGTCATCACAGAGCTCGGTGGTGCTGGATGTCTCCGCTCGCTTCAGTCTGGAGGCTCAGACTGGGAGAGAAAGGTGTGATCCCGACTAAATACAACTGCTCATGACCCGATTAAGGATATTTTGGTAAACGTCACCAAACTGGCGACGCTTTCATGCAAGGTAAGAATATCCCTTTTTTTTTTTTGGTTATTGTTATTTGGGCCATTCCGAACGAAGAAAGTATAGAGTTGTATCTTAAAAGTGTGGAGTGTTAGCGAGAGCCACAATGTGGACAAATCGCAATTATAAATCTAATGTTAAATATAAATGCTCAAGTTACTTTTTGGCCCATTGGCACCGTATATGCTCATTTAAAACGAAAGGGTCGATTAAGCACACATTGCATATTCTTAAGATATCTTGCCGTGTTGCATTTTTTGATAATAAAATCAATATTACCATGCTTTTAAGTTTAAACAAAACCAGCCTTGTTGTTGTGAACGATGTGTGTTTAAACGGAGAGATGTTTAAGATAATTTGTTTTGTCTTGAAATATTTCTGAATGAGTATGTTTAGTGGAGTCAGTGCTCGTTTGAGACGGTAGGGGGCGACAAAGATTTCGTTGTCCCTTTGGTCTGGTTAATAGAGCCTTCTTATTCCTTTTACTTGGAGATCAGCCTTAAAGTTAAATATGTATTTATTCTGAGTCAAAAAGGGCAAGGTCATGTTTTGTTTTATCGTAATTTGTTTTTTTGTTGCTCTCTTGGTCAGGTCACTCCTGGAAAATAGTTTTTAATCTCAATTAGTTTTTACCTGGTTAAATAAAGGATATTGATTCGTTGTGATATTTTGTCAGTGCAAACAGTCAACGTCTCATAATTAGAGTTGACTACACAGTTCTGCATAAATATAATCTGCTAGTTGCCTGTACCCAATATGTACAATCTTGTTTTATTGCTGGCCCCCTCTGTTGGACTGTGTCCCCTGAGAGACGGGACAAGTCAAATCATGTTTATCTTCAATCAACCATACCAATTGCTGTCTTCCTGTATGAAGTTAAGACTCCACAATAGCTGTATTCCTAATAAGGACCCTCAGACACATTAATAGACACTCTGGAGTTTAAATGCAAATAATCATTGCATAATTTAATCTGCTCTGCATTTTTCTCCTTCTGGTTTCACAGTCCCCGTTTTAATCATTCAAGCAAATAAGCATGATTCCCTCTTCCCAAATGAATACATTCATTAGGACAGAGTTATTTTTCATAATTTTACGTCTACATCTTACTGAAGTTGCTGAACCTGGACGGCTCGTGTATGTTCACCTGCTTTTACATTTAACACAATAAGCTTGTCTAGGTCAATTGATCCGTTCCTCAGTGCATTGATGTGTCGCTAATATGATTGTGCACTAGTCCCATTTATTTGACCATATTTCTAGGTACGCTGGATCATGTACTTAAAATTCCTGAACTTTCTCCAGGAAAGTGTTTTTTGTTTTTTTTATCATGAAAGAGGTTAAAAACACAAATGTTTTGAGTTGAAGATGGGAATGTCTTGTTAGAGTTTCTGATTGACTGTCACCGGCACGCACACATCAACTGAAGTGCTTTAACAATGACAGCACAAGGGAATGTCGTTCAGTCTTGCTTTGAATAGAATTCTGTTGCATTCTGCCAGCAATAGTGTGAAGAAAAAGGCTCTTGACGGGGAACTATGCTCTCATCTATTTCTAACAACACCTTCTGCATGAATACCCAGACAGTAGGTAATTGAAGCAGATAGAGATGTCTTTCAAAATAAAGTTAGGTGCACAATGTGTGCTCTGCTGAACAATGAGACACCTGTCAAGCTTTGGCGGAGAGACGGCTTCCTGTAACATGCCCGTAGGACATTTCAAGTTGTTATCCTTGCCAAGCTGTTTGGGATGGCTACTGGCCTGGGGACTCGGAGACGCCCCTCTAGAGTTACACTGTTTGTGTGTTTGGTACACACTGTTTCATTATTAAGATGTTACCATAACGCACGGCTGTCTCTGGAGGGTTTTTTTTTTATTGGAAATTACCGAACAGGTATGTCTTTTTATGAAACCACTTCCCTTAAAGCACCTGGCACCTGCACTTTGGTCTCCCCTGCCCCTGTTATGTTTTTTCCTACCAGTGTGCTGACTCATCATTGTTTTCACAGACAGAAAAGATGAGAAATGAGGTGAAACATTTCTCTTTTTAGTTCCAGACAAGTATGCCAAAGTTGGTGGCCTGAGTTCTCCTGCATCCTATGCATGTGACGGGGATCAGAAAACAGAGTCTAGTCTAGGCGGCTAAGGGCCTGGCTGGCAAAGAGACACAATAGAACCTCCCCAAACCAAATCCTGTTGCTTTAAAACCAACCAACCAGCAGACGAGGATCACATACTGCCTGCTCTTGTTGTGAGAGCCAGACCTTCTCCTCGTCTATTTTGGCAGCTTTTGTTTTGATTGCAGTCTGGATTTATGGAAGGTTTAAAGCCCAGTTATCACTGTCAAGGAGAGCAGATGCTGTCATTTGTGCATGTTTTTTTTTTAAATAATTGGTCATATGTTCAAGTAGGGTCAGTGAGTGAAAGAGTTCAGTTTGTCCAGTGCAATAGTTGCTGTTCCTATAACCCAGGGATATTTAACTGAGTTGTGTGTTAAAGTTTCTGATTAACTGTCACCGGACTGTGGATCGGCACATCCCTTTAAAAGATCATGTAAATTCAATAAAATATGTTCTAACCACTTACAAATATTAACATTATAGAGAATAATTATAGTTTTACATGCAGAATCACATATATATAATGAATAAAATGCATACATTAACATTTAATATCACTTTTACCTTTTTTGAAGACTCTTGTTAGCAAAGAAGGGGAGGGAGGAGAGAGGCACCTTTGTACTTTGCTACAAGTTCTTCCTTGGATTAGTAGTGCCTTGCCTTCTTCATCAAAGTTCTGGTATTTGCAACTTTCTTTGGCCCCACGGTGCAGTCGTATACAATTAAAAAAACAACACAGTCAGACACATGGGATTCTTTGTCTAGGCAGTGAATTACGCGGAATGATACTTTGGCAAACTGACTAGATTGTTACTCGCAATGAGACGGTCACGGTATACAACATTTTGTCAAAAACCATAACATGAAAAGTGTGGTGATGAAAACCGATGCAATCTTTATGTGATATGCAAAAACAGAATGGCATATATAAACCATTTTGCGTTTCTCGCAGACATACAATATGATATGCCGTGCTGCTGGTTTGTTCATGTACGGTAATGTATTGATTTTTAATCTGCCTTTGCTGATGTGGTTAAGCCTCAAAGACAATAATCGAGTATCTGTCGATGGGATTTTAAACATAATATAAAGATCCTTAAATAATATTATTGCCTTTTTTATTTTAAAAGAGAATTGGATCATTAGAATATGGTCTATTTTAATATTGTGCTTGTGACTCTAATCTGAAGGCAGTTCGAGCCGCATCAGGTTGACATAGCTGTGCCATGGCCAGAGGGAAAGCTTGTTCCATGTGGCAGATGGTATGAAGACAAAAGTCAAGTGCTTATTGTGCCATCCCTGGTGAGGACCCTGTCAACCTCTTGTGACGCACAGCAGAGACTCTGTTGAGTGTTGGGATGTGTGGGTGAGGAGGTGGAGGGTGGTTGGGTTGAAAATATTTGTGCCTGCTGCCTGCTTATTGACAGCAAGACTGCTGAGGGATTGATTGATTGATTGATAATTTTATTAGTATGTTGCACAGTGAAGTACATATTCCGTACAATTGCCCACTAAATGGTAACACTCAAATACGTTTTTCAACTTGTTTAAGTCGGAGTCTACTTAAATTGATTCATGATACAGATATATACTATCAGATATATACTATCATCATAATACAGTCATCACACAAGATAATCATCAGGGTATATACATTGAATTATTGACATTATTTACAATCCGGGGTGTGGGGTGTGGGGGGGGGGCGAGGGGGGGGGGGTGGGGGGGTTAGGTTTGGTTGTTATCATCACTTCAGTCATCCACAATTGAGAACAGAGAAATGGACCTTGAAACAGTGTAGGTCTGACTTGGTAGGATATGTACAGCAAGTAATGGACATAGAGAGAGAGAGAGAGAGAGAGAGAGAGAGAGAGAGAGAGAGAGAGAGAGAGAGAGAGAGAGAGAGAGAGAGAGAGATAGAGAGAGAGAGAGAGAGAGAGAGAGATCAGAAGGCATAAGAAAAAGTATCTACATTTGATTATTTACATTTGATTTTTGACAATCCGGGGAGGGTGTTAGTTTAGGGTTGAAGTTGCCTAGAGGTGTACTTTTATTGCGGTTTTGAAGGAGGATAGAGATGCCCTTTCTTTTACACCTATTGGGAGTGCATTCCAAATTGATGTGGCATAGAAAGAGAATGAGTTAAGACCTTTGTTAGATCGGAATCTGGGTTTAACGTGGTTAGTGGAGCTCCCTCTGGTGTTGTGGTTATGGCGGTCATTTACGTTAAGGAAGTAGTTTGACATGTACTTCGGTATCAGGCAGGTGTAGCAGATTTTATAGACTAGGCTCAGTGCAAGTTGTTTTACTCTGTCCTCCACCCTGAGCCAGCCCACTTTGAAAAAGTGGGTAGGAGTGAGGTGTGATCTGGGGTGGAGGTCTAGAAGTAATCTGATTAGCTTGTTCTGGGATATTTGGAGTCTAGATTTGAGGGTTTTGGAGGTGCTAGGGTACCAGGAGGTGCATGCGTAATCGAAAAAGGGTTAAACGAGAGTTCCCGCTAGAATCCTCATGGTGCTTTTGTTGACCAGAGAGGAGATTCTATAGAGAAATCTTGTTCGTTGGTTGACCTTTTTGATTACCCTTGGTTGCCATTTTATCACAGGAAAGATTAGCCTCTAGAATGGAACCTAGGTAGGTGACCTCATCTTTCCTGGTGATAACAATGTCACCCACTTTTATAATGAAGTCATTGACTTTCTTAAGGTTGATGTGGGACCCATGTGGGAGGGACTCGCTATGGCTTCTCATTCTAATATTGGACTATTCAGAGTTTTCTACCTTCCGTTTAACACCGGCTGTTAACTTTTTGTCATTGATTGATCGTTAAATTGGGAATTAAAAGTATAGCAGTTTGTTGATTCTTGGGTCCTATAAATTGGCGAGGTAGAACTGCCATACTGACTTGAATATAAGACGCTACAACCAAATAATTATCATGAGCTCTTCCTCGGTTGTTTGCTCTGTTTTTATACTTGTGGTTTTGTACTTTGGTCTGAACGAATAATAAAACCAAGATTATGATGGGGCTAAGGTAAAAGTGTATGCACAAAGTAGTAACTGTTGGTTTAATATGTGTTCTCTCCCCGTCACAAATTATAGGCACACCTTCTTTAACAGCGTAACAGGAGCTGACAAGTGGTGTTCTGGCAAAGTTACACTTGTTTGCACTTGCTGCATGGCAGTAAGACCATGCTGATATGTTTGTATTGGTCAATCTTTGTCATCATTAGTTTATTTTCAACCTGATTGTGATGAGTTGGTTTGTCTGAAGAATACAAAATACATTACTTGCTGTGCTTCTATGGGGACACTACCAATGAAGAAATTAAATGGATTAAATGGGAGACGGCATTTGTGCTTCTTGTAGTACAGATGTGCAGCACTCATGCAGTGCTCTGTCTCCTGTAATGGAAAAAACATGCAAATCATCTGTATATTATTCAGTACATTCACCCATATATTTTGTTTGTAATGTATTCATTGTAACTTGATTTGTCATACCTTCCATAAATACTCTGCAGTAGACTTGGGACAAAATTATTTCGATACTTTTCTAAATAAAGGGTACCACAAAAATTGGTTTATTTTAACAAAAAATCCTAGGGTACATTAAACATACATTTATTATTGCAAATTTGTCCTTAAATAAAATAGTGAACTTACTAGACAACTTGTCTTTTAGTAGTAAGTAAACAAACAAAGGCTCCTAATTAGTTTGCTGATGTATGCAGTAACATATTGTGTCATTTATCATTCTATTATTTTGTCAACATTACGAGGGACAAACTGTAAAAATGGATTTTTAATCTATTTGTTAATTTACTGTTAATATCTGCTTATTTTCTGTTTTAACATGTTCTATCTACACTTCTGTTAAAATGTAATAGTCATTTATTCTCCTGTTGTTTGGATGCTTTACTTTAGATGATACCACAGATTTGGGTATCAATCCGATACCAAGTAGTTACAGGATCATACATTGGTCATATTCAAAGTCCTCATGTGTCCAGGGACATATTTCCAGAGTTTATAAACATAATATAATTTTTTTTTTAAACGAAAGAAGAAGATATGATGCCATAAAATATTGACGTAATCATAGTAGTATCGACTCGATACGCTCCTGTACTTGGTATCATTACAGTGGATGGCAGGTGTAGATCCACCAATGGCGTTTGTTTACATTTTGATGCCGGTGAGTTCTGGTGTGTAGTGAAGCATGTTTAGCTATTCCTCGTCCTGCAGGGATGATACTTGTAAGACACTTACTTTATTTGTCGCCATGGAGGCGAGGATTAGTGATTTAGAAGTAGCTAAAACACTGCAGACTGCGGCTGGTCTTTAGCCACTAGCTAGCTACCTTTGTTTTAAAGTACCTCTTCCTGAGGGCGTTTCAGTGTTATAACTTCACCTTTATCTTTAGTTTTTTGGCCAAAATGCGTCCGTTCTCCCTTTTCTGTCTACACATAGGGGGGTGGAGGACTGGTACTTTTCAGAGGCGGTATAGTACCGAATATGATTAATTAGTATCGCGGTACTATACTAATACCGGTATACCGTACAACCCTACTTGGGACTGCACGATAATCAACATCAAATCGACATCGATGTTTTATGTAGTGAGATAAGTAACCGCAAGAGGTGGAGGTTCTTTTTTCTCTGTCGTCACTGGCATTTGAGTGACAGACATGTTCACCAATCAGAATTGTTGAGCCTCGCGTCCTTTGCCTCCTGGCCATTTAAATGTGTTTAAGGAAACGGTAAGTTTGTGTGCGCTGCAGAGGAGGCAGAATTACGCTAATAACACACACCACTTGCACCTTGGAAAAAGTTTTAATGGTGTTTAGGCCTGGGCCACCAGTCAATAAGTCAATCAATCGAACAATAAATGAAAATGTAGTTGAAATACTTTGCCGGCATCGATAAACTGCTATGTCTGTGTTTGTTTTTTTAACCAAACAGGGAGAAAGAGAAAGAGGTCCCACTCTCAGTATCTCAGCACGTTTATTTAACGGTAGCATTACAAAACAGAGTGAGCCCTCTTCTCAGTCATTCACAGTCTTTGTCTAGGTGAGCAGACTGCAAGCTTTACACACAGGAAGTACAACAGCCATAGAGCCCCGCTCCTCGCCACTCACTGGTGCAAAGTTCCACAAAGTAAGACAAATCAAGGGAGAAAAATAAGATTACAAAGCCAAATGTCTTGTTGTGGGAATATTTCAGCTGCAAACCGGATGGGCGATACAATCCCATCAACACGAACGAGCGAGCGGGAATGCTGTGATCACATGATGGCACAAAAAGAAAAGACATTCTTACATAGTTTTTTCAACTAGGAAAAAAAATGCACTTCAAGATGTTCAATATTTATTTATGTAAAATTTTTGCTTAAGAGACGAGAGTCCGTTTTTTTTGTTTATTTATTTAGGACAAATAAAAGTTATTTACCTTCTATGTTAAAGAGGTTCATTTAGCCTACTAATGTTATATGGAACAATCCATATAACACGTCACAGATGACGTCACTCTAACATCACGTGACACCTCTGAGGAAGGCTGCAGAAGCAAGATAGCCGGAACTTGTCAGGTACAAAACTTTACCTTA